>NC_089506.1:181617965-181918150 GCF_036850995.1 Saccopteryx leptura | reverse complement strand
TTAATATTGGCTCAGTATTATGAAGCATAACCATCAAGCAAGAGCCAATGTAATTACAGTTTGCAAAATTATAATTTACTCAAATGTGAAAAGGCAGTGACATAGCATGTCATAAAAATATACAGATGCAACCACCAAAATAATCTTAGTGCCTAAACACTTATAAAATGTATCCTATTTAATTTTTGTGTGCCTAGATATTTATAATCTGAGATTTCTGTATGTCAGAGTCTGAAATAAGTTCAGTTCCAGCTGAGTAAGTTGCCTGCTGACTGTTAATGAGACAGATTGTCTATTTTAATATGTGTTTTTGTACAAACTAATTATATTAAAGTATGTTGTAATGGCATCATTTTCTATTACTACTTAGGTGTACTTGTTACTTTTGACCTCTGGTTTTTAGCAAAGCGGTGGTATATTTGAAATACTTAACATAACATGGTTTGTAAGGAACAAAGATCCTATTACCAGTATGGTTACTTGTATAACAGGGAAAAATTAACTTCTTGAAGGATTTGCTGGTTGTTTCCCCTGTGCTTTTCTATAGCAGCAAAATTGATTTAGACCAAGAACTAAACATTTAAAATTTGTTAAATCTGCAGTCACATGAAAAGCAATTGTGTCATTAAAGTTCTTATACCTATCAAACTCTCTTACATGGGCAATATTCTGAATTATAAAACCATCTGCATGCATATAATTGAAGCCAGTTTCATGCACTTGGCTCTCCTGATTTGTGATAGTTGAGTTCTAAGTGAGTAAAAGTGATTATATTTGCTTCAGAGAAGGCAACAGAGTGGTGGAGTCCTTTCTAATTTTCTTCTTAAAATCATGTTTTTAACTCACCTACTAAAAACAGATAAATATGTCTAATGTAAGAAAAAAAATAAACAATAGCAAAAATGATAATGACTATTATTTAATGAATACTGACTATGCTATGGGCAAATGTTAAGTGCATTATAAATATTATCTCATTTAATCTTCCCAGCACAATCTTAAGAGATACTTATTGAAATCCCTATTTTTACATGAGGAAATAGGCTTAAAGTAGTTTGGCAATTTGTTCACTTAGACTAAGTCGATGTAGCCTTTTGGTGATAAAAAGAAAAAAGAAGCAAACACATGTCTGTTTTGAAAGGAACCTTGATAAAATAATAAGGAAAGTTTCTAGCCTCAAGATGTATTATGATAGGAAAATTTCAAACTATATTCTAAGATGTCCCACAAAGCACTTGATTTAAGCATTTCTATATGATATATTTATTAATTGATATTACAAACTGTAAAGTGTACAACTTATTATACAACATAAATGAACAGCTAGGTGGACTTGCATTTTGATTTTTAACTCAGTTTTGGAACAGAGGCTTTAGTAAATGGGTCATTTATTGGGAGGTTTCTAGCTTAGGACTGACCCTTTTGAAATTTCAATTTAGTGAATGTTTGTATTTATAAAATTGGATATCAAATACCTTCCTCTAGTTTGTAATACCACTCTAATAATGTCCAGAAAGGCTTAGGTACATCTGCTTGGGGAACAGGTTCATCCTAATGTAACAGCTAATATCTAGAGAGCCCTAACAATGTGCTCATTTTACTGCTCAGGAAATGGAGGTTCAAAAAGTTCAAGTAATTTGCCCAAGGTCAACTCTTAGAGTTAATATTTGAAGACCAGCAGTCTGATTGAAGAACACCTCTAACCCCTCCCATCTCTCAGGAATAAGGAATGTGAGCCCTTTGTAGTCTTCGTGACTGAACTTGGAAACAATAGTCCTACTATTTCATTTTGAAGCTACTGAATCAGTTTAAATGAAGAGTACTCTCACATTTAAAGGTGAAGTATTATAAATTTCTACAGGTTGTATTTAAGTCATAAAATTAATTTCATATACTGATATATGACTATAAATGGTGTTTATAGCTATAATGTAAAATCTGTGCTCAGCATCAAAGAAGCATCATTGTTCTTAATACTTTTGGAGTAAGTAAATGCTATAAATTTAACTCATAAACTACAGATTGTTTACTGTTAAATTCCTCCTTCATCTGTTTTAGACATTGAGTTCCACATATGACTTCATTTAAGAAAATTATTGAAGGACTTTGAAAAGTACTAGTGGAAAGAAAAGAGACTTTAGAATCTAAAGAGTTGACGTGGAGTCTTATATTACCTAGTTGGGCAATTACTTAATTGCTCTGAACTTCCATTTGGAATGTGGAAAGGGAAGTACATTTATTAAGGGCTGACTATGAGCCAGGTCCTATGCTATACTTCTGCATTGTCTTATTTAATGGAAGCAGTAATATCTTCAGAGAATTATTGCAAGAAGTAAAGGACAAAATGAATTGAAAGAAAGACTTGGTAAAGTGATATCACTCAAGTTAGAGAGCCGATATAAGTCCAGCTGCCCAGGAATCATCCACTCCACAAAGGTGATGGAATAGCTACTGTGGATCAAGAACCGAGGCAGCAAACTGGTATCTAGGTATTTCCTTGCTGTGCCAGCAATGTCCTAATTCACGAGAAGAAAGAGTCTATAAAATTGTTCACAGGTCTGAGATCAACCTGATCTCAGTTAAATCACTGAAAAAAGATATTTGGTATTATAAGGAAAACATAAATTGATCTCAGAAAGGGTGAAGTTTTAAAAGTGGTTTCCTAATTACTGCCTTTCTTGGCATAAAAATGAAATTTATTTATTGGAGCCAGATAGGCAACAAATGATCTGAGGGTATTTTTGTAGAAAAGAAAACAGTATAAAATATACTGTCTTAAAATTAAAAAAAAAAATTTTTTTTAAAGGTTTATCAAGCCCTTGCTGGCTGGCTCAATGGTAAAGCATCAGCCTGGCGTGTGGAAGTCCTGAGTTTGATTCCTGGCCAGGGCATACAGGAGAAGTGCCCATCTGCTTCTCCATCCTTCCCCCTTCTCCTTTCTCTCTGTCTCTCTCTTCCCCTCCTGCAGCCAAGGCTCCACTGGAGCAAAGTTGGCCCGGGTGCTGAGGAGTGCTCCATGGCCTCTGCCTCAGGTGCTAGAATGGCTCCAGCCACAACAAAGCAATGCCCCAGATGGGCAGAGCATTGCCCCCTGGTGGCATGCCAGGTGGATCTCGGTCAGGTGCATGCAGGAGTCTGTCTGCTTCCCCATTTCTCACTTTGGAAAAATAAAAAATAAATTAAAAAAGGTTTATCAAGTGGAGGAAGAACTGGTGTTTTTCTATTTATTTCCAAAAGCTATATATGGACAGATATTTAAACATTAATATAGAGACAGTTTGAAACTTAATACATGAAATCATTGTTTCACATTCTTGAAAAGTCGGATGAATTAAAAATGAACCCATTTCTAGTGACGTAAGGTTGAGTTATTACTATTCTAATTTGCAAGACAGGCTGATTTCAATTTAGCTTCAAACATCTGAAAGCCCCTTTCAGAGGAGTCAAACTGTATTCCTGATCCCTGACAAAGGGCCAGTTCAGTCCCGTAAGTGCTTTTGTCCAAAGAGAACATGATAACATAAGAGTGAAGGTCATTGGAAGGCAGAATTTTGTCGTAATTTTGAGCGTAGGATTTAAAGTCAGACCACCTTTAAATCATTTTTTGGTCCTGTCAACACTTTGTTCTCATTAATTGACATTGAAGTAAGTAAATGTCTTACCAGTGTCATTTTTCTCATCTATTTAAGGGGATTAATACTTAACTCCATGGTTGGAATAAGGATAAAATGAAAAAATTTATGTAAAACACTTCTTTTTTTATGACCTTGACTTTGTTTTTTAAAGAACTTAGTCTAACCCCCAACTTTTTATTTTAATGAAATATTAGGAAGAACATTTTGATCCATTTATAATTGAATAAATTTAAATTGTGTACTGTAATGGGTTGAAATGAGGAAGGCCCATGATTTTATGACATCTAACTTCTGAAAAGCATTCAAGAATCATAGTAATATAGATACTTACTAAATTTAATCATTTAAGATCATTATCAGAGTAAGATACTTTGAATGGATGCAAAAAGACAGGACCTGTGAAAGTATTTTATCAGAAATATTTTTACATTTGAACACAAAAAAGAATATTTTTTGATAACCCTCATGTAGCAGAACTTTCTTAACTTCAGGACCTATAGAGAACATTTTTTCAGTTAAAAAACATTGCAGTCTATGAAGCAGTCAATTAAAAGTGCTGACAATTTCAAATTTATTAATCATTATAATATGTATTTGAAAAATGCAGGCAACTTATGAAAATTAAAAAGTAATGGTAAAAATGAAAATATATCCTATAGAAAGAGATTTTACCTCCTATTAGAAAGAGAGCTAAGAAATCATTAAAGTCAGTGAACATTTACAAAGGACAATTATCCTGGTCATTCTGGGGGAAGAAAAATACAAAACCTATTTAACATGTATTGTGGGAGTTTATACATGCAATATCATCAGTTGTCCAAGCCATCTGAGGAGACACATCTAAAACAAAATAACTTGAGCTCATCAGTAAAGAAAAAGAGAGATTCCAGTGGGGTATTCTTTATAGCCAAATAAAATTCTTCAGTGGTGAATGTTATGGTGACTTGACCTTTTAGGAAGAATAGTTACCAGTTGTTTGCAAGAAGCTCAGTTTAGAGGGAAGAACTGAAGGCAAGGGAAACATTTAGGGATGGTATCAAGAAGCCCTGCCTTTCTTAGTTGGTTGTAGGGAATGTTCCAAAGAGGTATTATCTCTCTTCCAAGGACTTCTGAAATATTGGCAAATTCTCAGGGTAGACATTACAGCTGAGTAGGCACTGGGATACAGACTTAGTCAAATAACGTTGATAACATATGTTGAATTTCTTGTGTTATTGGCTCAGAAATAAAGCTCATCAAAATTCACAAGTCCTCTTCATCCCTTAATCCACCAAATATTTACTGAGTGCCCACTATTACTAAATCTTATAACCATACGGTCATTTTTTAATGTTCAGATAGATAATTGCTGTGCAAAACTTATTTTTTGCTTTGTTGTATACAGATATTCTATTCTTTTGGAAAGAATTTTGGAGGGATAGTTTTGAATAGGATTATTTTTAAGGGGGTGCCATTACAATAAAACCAATTTGTGGGCCATTAAGCAATCTTTCAAAAACTAACTGCAATTATTTAAGCACTCATTTTGGATGACAAATTATTTGTTCATCCTAAAGTTAATATGATGTAGCTCTTTCCCTTGAATAGATCTTATCTTCCACAGGTAGCCAACTGATCCAGTTTGAGCCAATTATTCTTCCCTGGGAATACTAAAATTGGAACCAAAAAAAAAAAAAAAAAAGAATCCCAACCTATTTGATGGGTGGTGGGACTAGAAGATGTTAGTGGCACGTTACCTGTCATATAACTTGGAAAGCAAATAAATCAAATCTATAGAGAGTGAGATAAAAAGCTAAGCAGAAAAGAGTTCTTGCCTATTTTAAGACCACTGGAGATCAGGGAAAGACAGAGGAGAGGGGAGGGGGGAAAAGTCACACTTGAAGGAATTATGCTCCACTCCATCAGCCACTGATAATTCTCAATATTCTCAGACTTGGCCTGCTATTTCTGCTCTCCATATTTCAAACACCTTCTGTTGTCCCAGCAGTGTTGCATAGTTGTTATCTTGGTGGGACCATCAACTACCCCTGGATCCTATAGCTTTAGATGACAACTGTTAGAAACATGCACTGCCTATACAATCACACTTCTCATACATGTAGATACAATGAAGAGTGGAGTATTTTTCAAAAAAAAAAAAAAAAAAGTTCTTGAAGGAAAAATTAACAAGATCTTCCTCCTTTAAATATTTATTAAGCCCCTACTGTGTGTCAGGCCCCTTCTAGGTTTGAGGATTAAACAGTGAACAAAGCCCCTTTGTTCTATTTGGAAAAGTAATTAAATAAAACGTAGTGCGGCCCTAGCCGGTTGGCTCAGTGGTAGAGCATCGGCCTGGCGTGCAGGAGTCCCAGGTTCGATTCCCAGCCAGGGCACACAGGAGAAGCGCCCCTCTGCTTCTCCACCCCTCCCCCTCTCCTTCCTCTCTGTCTCTCTCTTCCCCTCCTGCAGCCAAGGCTCCACTGGAGCAAAGTTGGCCTGGGCGCTGGGGGTGGCTCTATGGCCTCTGCCTCAGGTGCTAGAATGGCTCTGGTTGCAACAGAGCGATGCCCCAGATGGGCAGAGCATCACCCCCTGGTGGGCATGCCGGGTGGATCCCGGTCCGGCGCATGTGGGAGTCTGTCTGACTGCCTCCCCGTTTCCAACTTCAGAAAAATACAAAAAAAACCCAACAACAGGTAGTGCATCACATGGTGGTAAAGCAGGCAGACAGAAGTTGAGGGAGAGTCACGTAGCATGGGGGTATTCCTGATAAGGGAGAAATGAGCAAGGGCATGAGTGTGCCTATCAGGAGTTCCCTGAGCTTCCACCGCCCCTTTATTCATACTATCCACACTCAGTCTGTAACTGTTCCAGCTTCCCAACAGCTGCTCTTCTTTGTTTATTGATTTATTTATCTTTCGGCTGAAAAAATAAAACTTTGCAATTTATGTTTTTGCTAAACACACATACATACATACATAAACTCAGCAGAAAATTGCTTTTAGCAGAGAATTCTATCATTTAGACTGATGCTGATTGAAAAGTAAGATTTCCTCGGCATTTTCCAAAAACAGCATCTGAAATGCTCGCGTTTTCACAACTATTGTCATCTTGGAGTGTTTGTAAATTTAACATGATTAATCCATTGTACATTGTCTGGTTTTCAGAGGCTTTCTTTTTTGATAACAGTGAACATCAAAACATTACTGTGAAATCTTTCTGTAGATCAAGTGAGGATAAGCATACTTAAGATTTGAAACCTGAAAATTATTTCCATTTTGTAAAAATCCCTGCTTAAGATTGATAGTCTCTATGTAGAAACTGTACTTTTGTGGTTGTAACTGTTTACTGGTTTTTCCCAAACTGAACGAGGCTAATACAAAATAATTCCCAATGACTGTGACTGGATGACCTTTCCAATGGGGAGTAGGTGGAAAACAACCCCTAGTTTTCCAGTCAAACCACTCACAAGTGCAGCTCTGTCTAGCTGACATTTAAATTCATAGTGTACCATGCAGAGTTCAGTCTAATCATTGGCACCTGGGGAAATCTGCATTGCTTTCTGGAATCCCAAATAATTTCTTTGGTTTCCCTTCTATAAAATTAGATTATGAATAAATAATATTATGCAGAACTGAGTAAACATTAAAAAACTGTCCAATTACTATATCCTCTATATAGCAAATGAATCGGGGCCAAATAAAATCTGAATTCCCAGTGACTCTTTGTCCTAATTTTTAAATTGGAGAAACCAACCCAATTAAGATTTTTCTTTTACTCAGTATCAGGAGACATGCAGGAAAGGTACTACATTCAAATTCTGAAAATCCAAACACCTCTCCTTCTCCAACCCCTCTGCTCCACCTCCACAGCCCAACCTTGACCTGTTAAGGAATTTCAGACTATCGTCCCCACTCTCTTGAGTCCAATACCTAACTGCTGTAATCTTCCTTGATTTCTTCCTGAAACCCATAGTTACAATCGGCATCATTAATTTGACATATTCTAGTTATTGAATCATCAAACACTTGCTCCCCAGATTTAGGAAGCTACCAGCATTCTAAGTTCTTTGATGATAGGACTTTGGCCTGTCCAGTTTTCTGATTGATTATTTGGTGGCATAATGAAATGATATTTCATAAAAGTGAAAAAGATTTATGAGTTAGGAACAAACGTGTCTTACAGGGTGTTATAAGCATCTCTGATGCAGTCATTACATGCCCTGTGAAGAAACAGTGCAAAGAACAACTCAGAAGACCAAGTTTTTTTCCATTTAGGAATAATAACTAAAAGTACCCAGGGGAACACTTATAAAAAAACTACAGTGTTTTTTGTTAATAATAAAAAGTAGATAAAGAGGATGAAATGGGCAAGCTGGGAAAAACTGTACTTGAAGCAGAAAATGTAATAGTCGATACATAATATGAGGTGGTAATTTTAGTGACAGGTTTCTTGTAACAATGCAAACCATGAGAAAAAGGACAAATAAATGACAAACTCTTTTGTATGCATTTCATTGCTAATAGCGAGATAATTGCCTCTGCATTGTGTATGTTTTTGATATAGTAGAAATTAAGTCTAGAAAGTTAGGCATTTTCTGAAGCAGAGCTATTCAGCTCACTTGTTCAAATGTGTTACTTGATACTGCGATGGTGCACCCGGACCGGTAACAGATTCTGTTACCCCCCAATTTGCTTTTGCACACATGTCCCTGCCGTGCGTGTTTGCAAGATGAAACCTCATTGGAGAATTACTACAGCTTTCCATGCCATTCTCACTAAATATCTAAAGCTACTTGTTATTGGTAAAGGTATTTCAAGGACAACTTACCCATTTCTATTTCCTGGAGATGTTTCATTTCCTTGCAAGTGACACTAGTGTCAGGATAAGGTAAATTTATATTTGAGAGTCGAGTCTTAATCACATATTCGATTTATTCAACAAATAGTTATTAAATGCCCACTAAGTCCTATATTCCCGTATAATTAAATGCAAGTTATATCAGTCAAGTTTCTTATGTGCATCCAACAGAGACTAATTCAGACTAATTCACGAGAAAAGGAAATGATGGCAACTTTAATAGGTAGGTCACAGACTTGCTGAGAGGAACAGACAAGCTAGTTCAGAACAGGGGCAGACTATACAGCCAGAGCAATAGCCCTAACGTGCCTTTTGCTCAGCGCGATGAGAACACCATAACCATCACTAGGCCATAGTTCTCTAGGTCCTGTGCCACCGAAACCAGTGACTGGATATTGCACACCACAGCTTGCTCCAACATCCCAGGAAATATGTCTTTCACTACCACCAAATATGTATTTCTCCTGTCTATGGTTATGTCATTAAATCCATAAGTAAAATTAAGGGGGTGTATCTGATTTGCTGAGTCCTATCCAAATGAGCATCTGGTATTTTGAAGCTTCTATTTTTGGAAATGAATAGTGTACTAAAACTACCAATCTATCATTTATATCATGTGATCATCATAATGTTATTAATAAGAAAGTAGTAATTTTAAGCATAATTGTATCAAATCTACACAACATATTTGGACTTACTTTTCATAGTATGACAACAGGCATTTGGATAGTCATTGGTAAAACATAAAATTGTCCCTATTTTTTTTCTCTTTATTGAGTTAATACCACCTATGTACACTTATGGAATGACTCTGTAAACATCGTCAGATTAAGTAACTAGTTCAATAATTAAACACCTTATTAAGTAAATATCTGAGACTTTGCATTTTAGCCTGATGCTCATAAAAGAAAGCCAGAAAAACAAATACCACAAAACTGACTAATCATAAAAATAGTTCTGTTAAATAATGCCTATTAAAAATAATACCCCATTTCCCTTTCCTATTGAAGGAACTTTTGCATAAAATGTCATCTTTCTTCTTCTTTTTTTTTTGGTATTTTTCCGAAGCTGGAAACGGGGAGGCAGTCAGACAGACTCCGCATGCGCCCGACCCGGATCCACCCGGAACGCCCACCAGGGGGCGGCCCATCTTGGGGCGTTGCTCTGCCAATCAGAGCCATTCTAGTGCCTGAGGCAGAGGCCACAGAGCCAACCTCAGCACCCGGGCAAACTTTGCTCCAGTGGAGCCTTGGCTGCAGGAGGGGAAGAGAGAGACAGAGAGGAAGGAGAGAGGGAGGGGTGGAGAAGCAGATGGGCGCTTCTCCTGTGTGCCCTGGCCGGGAATCGAAACCCGGACTTCTGCATGCCAGGCCGACGCTCTACCACTGAGCCAACCAGCCAGGGCAAAATGTCATCTTTCTTGAAGCTGACACTATTCCTACCAGTTTCTTCTCTGCTCACTGGCTTCCCCACCCCACCCCCCGATTTCCAGGCAGTCAGACATCTCTTCCCCCTTCTCTACTATTATCAAGTTCATTTAATATCAACTCTATTCATGGAAATTCCCCCTAGTGAAAAAGTTCTTTTCTCATTCTCCAAACAATTTTTATTAATTTAGTGTAAATGTTAATTTAATATCATTTCACAAACTTTTCCTGTTTTATGTCAAGAAGTCACTGGTTTGCTACTCAAAACAGCACTTAATGTCAATTACTGCAATCAGCCTCTCATTTGAAAACTGAATTTTTAAGTGAAACTGATTTTAATATGTCTTTAAACTTTCTCAATAATGAATAGAGCAGATTATAAAAGACAATTCTTTAAACTTTTTATTTTAAGGAACTGGAAATGGCTACTGGAGTTTTCTAACTGATCAAAACTACATCAAAAACTTGCACAATGCAAAATTGCTACCATTAACTCAGGGGGCCTTTTACTGGAGAAATCATTTGATCATTTGACTATATTCTTAGTTCTCTTTTGTCAAAGTTCTTTGCGAATCTTTATGCTTTCTGGGACTTTAGCCATCATATACAACTGAGTTTTCTGAGAAAGTTCAGGAAGCATGTTCAACCTCTAATCATGTCCACTATTAATGAACACTTTAGTTTACAAAAAGTCTAGGAACAATTTACAATTCTGTCTTACAAGGAAATGGAAAAGTAAGAAGAAATATCACACCTATGTGGTATCTATATGAACATTAGCATAAAAACATAATGTAGAACATCATATTCATACCAAGAACAGAATATTTGCTCTCTTTCACCTAATTTGATCATTCATTAACATAAAAATTAGTAATTATTTCTATAGTTTAATAGTATAAATTTAGATCTTTGATTCTTTAATGGAGTAAATATTTCACATAATATATAATGGTAATCCTCTGTGTGATACATCAAATTCTTAGCCTTTAATCCAATGACATATACCAAGTTCCATATTCTCTAATATTATTTTGCTTTCTCTTTTTGGCTGTCATGGATAGATTCAAAATAAAATTATGTTAAGTGGCTTTTTATTGGAAGTTACATTCAGTCATTCCTCAAATAGCTATTAGGTGGTCCAGTAGCCTTAGAAATTACACATGACGTTTCCATTTCTTACTTTCAAGAGTCAACTTACAGTATTTCTAATTTTAATCAGGGTTTTTTTTTGTTTGTTTGAAAAGAAGACAGTTTCTCAAAACTATATACAAATCTCATGTACCATAACAGTTTTTAACAAACAATGAGAAAAGCCTGTAATTTTAATAAAAGAGTTCTGACAGAAGTCAGAGTGTTGACAAAGCTGTTGCTGTCCAGGCATCCTTGGGGTTAGTGCTACCCCTTCAGTATCCTCTGAATCAGTAGTCCCAACCTTTTTTGAGCCATGGACTGGTTTAATGTCAGAAAATATTTTCACGGACCGGCCTTTAGGGTGGGACGGATAAATGTATCATGTGACTGAGACAAGCGTCAAGAGTGAGTCTTAGATGAATGTAACAGAGGGAATCTGGTCATTTTTTAAAAATAAAACATCGTTCAGACTTAAATATAAATAAAACGGAAAAAATGTAAGTTATTTATTCTTTCTCTGCGGACCGCTACCAAATGGCCCACAGACTGGTACTGGTCCGTGGCCTGGGGGTTGGGGACCACTGCTCTGAATGACCACAATATATGCTTCCTGGTAAAAAGGAATTGTCATAAATCATAACCACAAAAAATATTTTTATTTTAGTAATAAATAGTCCTGTAAAAAAAAAAAAAAGTCTTAGACAGTCAAAAAACTTGGGTGGTTGCTGACCCGAGCTGAGGTCCCTCCCGTGCCTGCTCCCCTTCCTCAGTAATCTGAGAGAGGGGAAAATGAACCTGACCTAGCCGTTTGTTTGTTTTTTATCTTTATGCTCCTTTATGGGACTGATTTAACCTGGATCTGATATCAAGCTAGAAGGAACAGTGTGAAGCTATGGACCCTAGTTCTAATTGCTTAACCTTTATGAAACTCATTTCATTCTTTGCAAAATGGAAAAAAATATTCAGATGGTTAATGTAAAATTTTAAAGCTGAGAAGTTCACACAAAGGACAATAACAGATTGTGATTTTCATATTAATTGTACCTGTATAGAAGAATGGTGCCAAAGACTTATACAAGCTATGAAATTATAAACCTGTATAAATTTACAACATAAATGCTCACACAATGCAATCTTTTATATATATAAAAAATTGTACATTATATTGATATAGCATCAATTATTACACCACAAATATCATACTTTCTCAAGTTTAAAATGCCCATTTAATGTCATCAAACTTTTTGTTGGTGATTTATTGATATTATGCCATTGAGGAATAGAATTAGGTAAGGAGGCAGATAACTAAATTTTTCAGTTTGTCTCTAATTTTCCATTTTGGTCTTGCACAAATTACTTCATCTTCTGGGATGTTGCTTCCATACCTGTAATATAAGGAACTTGAATTATGTAATCTCTAAAATCCTTTTCAGAACCACAGTTTGAAGATTCTATATGGATTTCTGTTTAACTTGACAAATTCAAATCATTTCTTTGGTATTTATGTACTTAGTTCAGGAATGTGTTTTTTTTTAAGTTCTGTCACTTATCTAAACTTGGGGATTAGGGTGAAAATGGAAAACCAGGTGATAGCCTATGTATCAATAATTTTCCTTCAAAATGTCATTGCTATGTTTCTCTCATTGAAAACACAAATAGGCCCTGGCCGGTTGGCTCAGTGGTAGAGTGTCGGCCTGGCGTGCAGGGGTTCCGGATTCGATTCCCGGCCAGGGCACACAGGAGAAGTGCCCATCTGCTTCTCCACCCCTCCCCTCTCCTTCCTCTCTGTCTCTCTCTTCCCCTCCCGCAGTCGAGGCTCCATTGGAGCAAAGATGGCCCGGGCGCTGGGGATGGCTCCTTGGCCTCTGCCCCAGGCGCTAGAGTGGCTCTGGTCGCGACAGAGCGACGCACCACCGAAGGGGCAGAGCATCGCCCCCTGGTGGGCAGAGCATCACCCCCTGGTGGGCGTGCCGGGTGGATCCCGGTTGGGCGCATGCGGGAATCTGTCTGACTGTCTCTCCTCGTTTCCAGCTTCAGAAAAATACAAAAAAAAAAAAAAAAAAGAAAACACAAATAGTTCCAGTTCCCAGAAAATGAGAATGTGTTAGCTAAATGTGTACTCAAAGATAGTTTTACTGATTGAAATATATCCTAGAGACTAATTCTTTTCTTGTTGTTTTTATTTATTTTTAAAATATTTTTCAATTACATTTTATATTCAATATTATCTTGCTTTAGTTTCAAGTGTACAGTATAGCGATCCAGTGGTTCTCAACCTTTCTAATGCCATGACCCCGCAATACAGTTCCTCATGTTGCGGTGACCCCAAACCAAAAAATAATTTTGGTGGCTACTTCATAACTGTAGTTTTGCTACAGTTATGATTCGGAATGTAAATACCTGATACACATTGTGTATTTCCCGATGTCTACCACTGGTAAACAATAATATACTTTATACAGTGATCCTCCTGATGTTTCTAGTACCCACCTGGCACCATACATAGTTACTATAATATTATTGACCATATTCCCTATGCTGTACATCCCCATGACTATTTTGTAACTACCAATTTGTACTTCTTAATCCTTTCAACTTTTTCACTCAGCCTTCTAATCCCCCTCCACTCTGGCAACCATCACTCTGTTCTCTGTATCTATGAGTCTGTTTCTGTTTTATTCATTAATTTTGTCCTTTAGTTTCTACACGTAAGTAAAATCATATGGTTCTTGTCTTTCTTTGTCTAACTTATTTCACTCAGCATAATACCCTCTAGATCCAAGTCATACTACAGTAAACAGTAAGATTTCATTCTTTTTTATGGTCAAGTAACATTTTACTCTGTGTGTGTGTGTGTGTGTGTGTGTGTGTGTGTGTGTGTGTGTGTGTGTAACCACATTTTTTATCTACTCATCTATTGATGGACGCTTTGGTTGCTTCCGTATGTGGGTTATTGTAAATAACACTGCAAAGAACATGAAGGGGACATACATCCTTTTGAATTAGTGTTTTGGGTTTCTTCATATGTATACTCAGAAGTGGAATTGATGTGTCATAAGGCAATTCCATTTTAATTGTTTGAGAAAATTCCTTATGTTTTCCATAGTGGCTGCACCAATCCGCATTCCCACTAACAGTGCACAATGGTTCCCTTATTTCCATATCCTCATCAATACTTGTTTGTTGATTTTTGATAATGGCCATTCTGACAGGTGTGAGATGATATCTCATTGTGGTTTTAATTTGCATTTCTCTGATTTAGTGATGTTGAGCATCTTCATATGTCTATTGGCCATCTGTACATCCTCTGGAGAAGTGTTTATTTAGGGACTCTGCCCATTTTTAATTGAATTGTTTGTGTGTGTTTTTTGGTCTTGTGTTATATGAGTTTTTATAAATTTTGGATATTAACTCAGTATTGAAACTATCATTGGTGAATACCTTCTCCCATTCAGTAGAGTTTCTTTTTGTTTTGTTTTTTATGGTTTCTTTTGTGTGTAAGAACTTTTTTAGTTTGATGTAGTCCCATTTGTTTATATATATATATTTTTTTGTTTCCCTGGCCTAGGGAGATAATTAGAAAAAAAATACTGCTGAATGAAATGTCAGAGAATTTAGTGCCTGTGTTTTCTTTTAGAAGTTTTATGATTTTGAGTCTTAACATTTACATCTTTAATTTATTTTGAGTTTATTCTTGAATATGGTGTAAGAAGGAGATCTAGCATCATTTTTTTTGCATGTCCAATGTTTTTCAACACAATTTATTGAATAGAATCTCTTTACTCCATTGTTTGTTCTTACCTCTTTTGTCATATTGATTGACTGTACAGATATGAATTTATCTCAGGGCCCTCCATTCTGTTCCATTGATATACTTGTCAGTTTTTATGCCATTAGTATACTGTTTTGATTGCTATAGCCTTTTTGTATAGTTTGAAAACAGCATGATGTCTGCCTTTGTTCTTCTTCCTCAAATTGCTGTGACTATTTGGGCTCTTTTGTGGTTCCATATAAATTTTTGAAATATTCTAGTTCTGTAAACTATGCCATTTATATTTTCATAGGCATTTCATTGAATCTATAGATTGCTTAGGGTAAGATGGACGTATTAACAATGATCATTGTATATACTTCTATTGTATATACTTCCATTTCCTCTTCTTCAATTTCTTTCTTCTGAATTTTATAATTTTCCTAATATAGGTAAAATTTACCTCCTTGGTAAAATTTACTCTAGGTATTTTAGATTTATGGTGCAATTTTAAATGGGATTGGTTTCTTAGTTTCCCTTTCCAGTTTATTCTTGGTGTATAAATATTCAACTGATTTCTGAATATTTATTTTGTATTGTGCTACTTTACTGAATTAATTGATCAGTTCTAATAGTTTTTTGGTGGAATCTTTAGGTTTCTCTCTATATAGTATCGATTATATATATAACATATAGTGTGTATATACAGTACATATGTAGTATATTTATATAGTATATAAATATATATAGTATCATATCATCTGCAAATAATGACAGTTTTACTTCTTCCTTTCCAATTTGGGTGCCTTTTATTTCTTCTTCTTGTCTAATTGCTATGGCCAGTAATTCCAGTTCAATGTTGAATAAGAGTGGTGAAAGTGTACATTTCTGTCTTGTTCTAGATCTTAAAGAAAACTCTTTTAGCTTTTCCTTTTTGAGTATGATGTTAGCTGTGGGTTTGTAATATATGGCTTTTTTTATATTGAGGTATGTTACTTTAGTTCCCCCTCTGCTGACTGTTTTTATCATAAATGGGTGATTGATTTTGTCAAATGCTTTTTCTTCATTTATGATATGATTATATAATTTTTATCTTATGTGGTGTATCACATTTATTGATTTTTGTTTATTGAACTAACCTTGCATCCCAGTAATAAATCCCAGTTGATCATGAACTAAGTCAATGAACTAACGATCATTAAAATAGTTTACTCATCTTTAACATGGGGATTATATCACTTTATCTAAGTAGATTGCCTGACGGCAACAGGCATATATCTACTCAATAAACAATGGTTTTCCTTTGCCTTTTTTATTCCTATTGTCTCCCCATCTTACTTATCACAACAGTGGTTAAGGGTTGTCCATTAAACAATAAGATTTCTTTTTATCTTTAACTTTATTTATTACATAATAACACATAAATATATTGCCATTGTAAAAATAACACAGAATTACATAGAGTAAAATAACTTTCTATTCCATTTCTCATCAAAAACCAACACTACTCCAGAAATAATCATATTTATCATTTTAAAATTTATTCTCCTTTCTTTTCTTGATATTTATATACATGTATAACACAGAAATTTGGTATTTCACATACATGGAATTTCCTATATATTTTTTTGCAACTTGCTATTAAAATTTAACAATATGTCTTAAAGATCTTTTTATTATTATTAAGTGAGAGACAGGGAGGCAGAGAGACAGACTCCCACATGCACACTGACTAGGATCCACCAGGCAAGACCCCTTTGGGGCAATGCACTGCCCATGTAGAGCCGTTGCTCTGTTGCTCGACAACCAAGCTATTTTAGTGCCTGAAGGGAGGCTATGGAGCCATCCTCAGCACCCAGGGCCAAATTGCTCAAACCATTCGAGCCATGGCTGCAGGAGAGGGAGAGAGAGAGAGAAAGAGAAGGGGGGCGGGGAATGGTGGAGAAGCAGATGGTCGCTTCTCCTGTGTGTCCTACTGGGAATTGAACCCAGGACTTCCACATGCTGGGCCGATGCTCTACGGTTGAGCCAGATGGCCAGGGCAAAGATCTACCAAAGTCAGTAACTATAGCAGGTTCTTGAATAACATCATTTTGATATAAATTTAATGAGGGAAAAAATTAATTTCTGGTAGCCAGGCCACTGACTGGGTGGTGTTTAAACATTTCCCCTACATCTGCATGGGTTTTCTCTGACTATCTGGATTCATTCCACATCCCAAAATGTGCATATGTGGCATTTCAAACTTGTCTTAGTCTGAGTGGGTGTGGGTGTGATTGCAGCCTGAGATGAAATGGTGTCCTGTCCGGGGTTGATGCTGGGCTTGACCCTGAGCTTCTGGGAGAGTTTCCAACCACCCAAAACCCTGCACTGGAATAAGGACATTGGAAAATAATAATTTTGCTTGTTTTTAGTCATCTTTTTTAAATGTATGTATAGGTCACATTTATTTCAATATTTAATATTAGAAGTGTTTTGGGGTCTTTATTTAGAAGTTTGGTGACATTTCGTGGCCAGAATTATGCCACAGGAACTTAACTCTTATTTATATCAGTTAGTTTATGGTAAAATGGGTCTTGTTATATTGTTTCATTTAAAGTCGCAATTTCCAAAGATCAACCTTAAGTGAGGACTTTCTGTATAAGACCTATGTCAACATGGTGCATGTAGTTGAGATTCTGGATATTCCCACAATTCACTTAACTATCACATTAGTGATAAATATTTGATTATTTCCAATGTCCCACTGCTACAAATGAACAGTGCACCTATATGTACATCCATGTTTATAGTTCTGCACTGCCTTACAGTTTTATAGTTCAGCACTATAAAATCTGATAGGTGATACCTAGAAATAGTTTGATATGTTTATTCTCCATGCTACCATTTTCTTTCTCCTTACATTCCATTGACCTATGGAAGTCATGTGGCCAAACATGAGAAAGGGCTAAGAAAACAGACTCTTCTAACAAGGAAATAATAATGGGAATAATAATATAATTCACCACAAATAGCACTCTAAATGGCATTATTGAACTTCAAAAATAAAAAAGTCCTTTGGTAGCTAGTTTTTTGTTTGTTTTTAAAGCATTGTCATTTCTTGCTGCTGGCTGCAGCTAATTTTATAGGCTTTGGCATGTGGCAGCTTCTAGGGTTTCTCCTGCAAATCACTCATTTTGGTGCTAGTGGTCTCTGAGGTCATCAGCTATGGCTTCCTGAGATTTTTGTCCTTCCTGACTTCCTGAACGTCCCTTTCCCTGACTTGCACTGCTCCAGCCCTTTCAACAACATAGTAAGCCTCTCACTCCCTCTGTATTGGACTGAGTCTACGTTAGCCTAATGGACCTTGATTGATACATATAAAATGAGCATTCCAGTACATGCAAAAACTCCAGAAATAACCACCCACAGACATTTTTAAAATAAGTACTTAAATATAAAATATAGGTTTTTAAAAAATAAATAATAAAAACATGAGAATAAAGAAATGGCTATATAGAAGAAGAGGAATTTGGAATCCAAACTTAAAAAACTGGAGAAGTCTGACTACAGAATATAATATAAACATTATAAAACTTGACAATATAAAATTCAGAACTATCAACAGACAGGAGATAAGGAACAAAGAATTAGAGGGGAAGGTTTAATGTGCTAATGTCCAAAAGTCGGCATCTTTCATAGCAGGTCCATGTTTATCAAAATAGTCCACTGATAATATATGGATTATTATATTTTCATTAATATAAATTCTTATTTTATATAATTTAACTGTTTAATTTTTAATGTCATTAATAAAATCATTCTTTTTGTATAAAAACAAAAAATAAAATTAGCATTAGCCCTTTATATCACCCCTCCCAAATACAGTATACATTGCTTAGATTTATCAACAATCTTTTTTTTCCAAAAGCAATATGAGTAACATTATTTACTTGTATAAAATTGATTCATTGCCTTTGGATTTGAGTTATTGATCTTTATATTTTGATGTAATGCAGTATGTTTGACTAAGGGAGTCCAGAGAGTTTATGGGGACAGGAATGACCTTAAAAATGTAAGTTAAATTGTTAAATTAATAACAGCACACTAATGCAAATGAAAAGGTTATTTCTATCAACTATGAGTTAGTTATACCTATTAACTTGTTGTTAAACAGTTTTTGTTATAATCAGTTCACAAATGCTGATAAAGTTTAAACCCAAACTAACAAAATTCCAAATGATTATCTTAGAAAAAAATAGTGTAGCCTGACCTGTGGTGGCACAGTGGATAAAGCATCGACCTGGAAATGCTGAGGTCGCCGGTTTGAAACCCTGGGCTTGCCTGGTCAAGGCACATATGGGAGTTGATGCTTCCAGCTCCTCCCCCCTTCTCTCTCTCTGTCTCTCCTCTCTCTCTCTCTCTCTCTCTCTCTCTCTCTCTTTCTCTCTCTCTCTCTCTCTCTCTGTCTTTCCCTCTCCTCTGTAAGATGAATAAATAAAAAAAATTAAAAAAAATAGTGTAGAACTCAGTGATCTGAGTAGGGATTATCTTCAGCTCTAAGGAGAAAAGGTCATTAAATCTTAGACTATTGATATACCTACTCCAGTCTAATCTTTTTTTAAAATTAAAAAAACAAACAAACACCTGTTTATCCAAGTGACTCCAAATTCTGAAAAGCAAAGCACACATAAAACAATATTCTGTCTTCTGTATTTTCCCATGACATTTATCCTGGCGTATCTATTATGTCAATAAACATTTATGAGGTATACTGAATCATTGACATCCATTAATCTCCTAGGGGTTTAACACTGGGTGTCACAATGAGGAATATATATTATGTTCTTAGTTGCTGACTCAATTCTGTAAGGAAAAACTGGACATTGTTAAGCTCTGAATAGAGAAAATATAATGTATTTGAAATTAATCTGAGTCTGCCACTCCCCAAATCCCCTCCCCCCTAAAAACAGATGGAAAAGATTCTTTGCTTTGTTCCATGTAACTCTACTTGCCTGATCCCTCCTGAAAGATCAGACATGGGGGCCTGCCTGTGAGATTATTTGGCATGATAACTGTGTTCAGTGGGGAAAATATAAAGGTTGATTTATTCAATACTAAGTACTAAATGTTCTACAGGGAACTGGTGACACAATGCTTAACCCAAACAGACATAGGCTCTACCCTCCTGAATCTTACAGTTTAGTGAGAGAAATAGATAGTAGTCAAAGTATTCTATAAATGTGTCGAAATGTGTCCTTGTCACAAAAGAGTATAGGGAGGACAGTCATAGAGAAAGGGAAGACTGGTCAAATGTGGCTTCTATGAGAAAGTGGCTTATAAACTGATATCTGAAGGAAGAGCAGTTAAGCAAAGAAATCATATGGGTATAGGTACTGGTTAAAGCCAAGAGCAAAGCCAAATGAGCCCTGGCCAGTTGGCTCAGTGGCTCAGCCCAGCATGTGGAAGTCCTGGGTTCAGTTCCTGGCCAGGGCACACAGGAGAAGTGCCCATCTGCTTCTCCACCCTTCCCCCTCTCCTTTATCTCTCTCTTCCTTTCCTGCAGCCAAGGCTTCATTGGAGCAAAGTTGGCCAGGGTGCTGAGGATGGCTCCATGGCCTCTTCCTCAGGTGCTAGAATGGCTCCGGTTGCAACAGAGCAACATCCCAGATGGACAGGGTATCACCCTCTAGTGCGTTTGTCAGGCGCATTCAGGTGTCTGTCTCTCTACTTCCCCACTTCTCACTTAAGAAAAGTACAAAAACAAAAAAAAGGAGCAAAGCTGAATGGATTCACCTGGGGGACAATATAGCAGAAAATGAGAAAATAAGGGTTGATATTCATGAAATAACACATGTACTGACTGGAAAGGTTTTGGGTCTGAAAATGAGTCCATAAAGAAGCAGACAGCGATGTAGATGGAAATTCAGGAAATTATTAAATCAATTATACCCTTTCTTTTGGAGAAACTAGATATTTGTTAGGAGACTTAGAGACCAAAATACATAGATATAGAAATACATATGTCTCCATGGTTGGAAAACCATGCACAAACACAAACTCCAAAGTGAAGGGCTACAGAGAAGCTGTTGTTGTAAATGACTGAAACAAAGACAGGAATAAAATTACCTAAAGATAAGGACAACAAATGTTTGCTTTTGTGGGGTCAACGGCGTTTCACATTCACAGTGGATATGGTGTATTTTTAAACAATGTTCTATTTCTTGAACAGCATTGCAGTCTCCTAACACTTGGACACATACCACTTGAAACCATTTCTGGTCTTTCTTATTTGCCTGTGTATCTTTTTAATAAATACCTTTCAGTTGAGGTGACATAAGTGTATATATTTTCTAGCCACTTGAAAGGACCCATCTAGCATATTTAGAAAGTATAAGCTTAATAAAATCAAGTGTTAGCTTACTTAAAGAACTACAGAAAATTGTGCTTGCTTTTAAGTCTTTTGTCCAGGTGAGTTTAAAAAAATTACAAAAACTATGAAAGAACCTTTGAATGTAAATAATTTAAATGTGGAACAAATTCTAGGGGTAATGGATTATATCAGATAACCTCAATAGGTGGTCACAAAAAGGGGCCACAGCTTCAAGTATGGGTTAGTCCAGTGGTAGTCAACCTGGTCCCTACCGCCCACTAGTGGGCGTTCCGGCTTTCATGGTGGGCGGTAGTGGAGCAACTAAAGTATAAATAAAAAGATAGATTTAACTATAGTAAGTTGTTTTATAAAGATTTATTCTGGCAAACTTAGCAAAAATCCAACATAAAGTACTTGGTAAGTAATTATTATTATATGTTTTAACTTGCTGTAACTCTGCTTTATAAATTTTATAAAGTAAAGTTACTTCCCTACTTTATAAATCACCATTACTGTGGAACCGGTGAGTGGTTAGAAAATTTTACTACTAACAGAGATACAAAAGTGGGTGGTAGGTATAAAAAGGTTGACTACCCCTGGGTTAGTCAGAGGTGAAGGAGGGAGGCACATAGAAGAAGGATTTACCTTGTGGCATTAGTTATAAGATGATACAACATTGGTCCCTGAAATTTTGTTTATTAAAATACTTCATTTGCAGTTTTGGATTGTGTCAATCTTACAAAGATATCATGCAACAAAACTTATGCTACAGTACTGCCATGGAAAATTACATTCTTCGTGTCTTCAGGGTTCTGAATTCAATCTGAACCAATAACACACGAAGATAAATGACCTGAAATATTCACATATATTTTTAATGCAATACCAACCACACTACTTATCTTTTCTAGTTGAAAATGACTTTTATCAGATTAAAGTAGGCGAACTGAACTGCTGATGCCTTTGGCATATTTGTGTTTCTTTATAAAGTTACAGTTACCCCTATTTTTGGATATGTATTTAGATTTGTGAACATAGACAAATATAGTGTCAGCTATTTAAGGATCTTTGAAGTCACCTAGTCCTATCCCAACCTCTTTCTTCATTATATAAACTTAAATGAATTTATAAGACCAGAAGTGATTTGTAATCTGTAGAGTGGCATTTACTAATATCTTTTAGTGCTTACCTAATATAGGTGGGCCATTATCTCTTGTCTCATGTGTCATCAGTGTTTCCCTTTCTCCTAGATCATTTGCATCAATATACAAATGTACTGCAATATCTCCCATCTTAATGAGCCTACCCAGATCCCTCTCAGGTACTACCCTATTTTTCTACTCAGTTTGATAGTAAAACTCCTACAAGACATTTGCTAGCTCCTTTCCTTCTGTCCTATCTTGAGTCCACTCCCATCATGCATTAGTCCTCATCACCACTGATACTATCTTTGTCATGATCACTAGTTAGCTTTCTAGTGCCAAACCCAGTGGTCATTTCTCTGTTCCACTCTATTTTCTGTATTGGCAGCATTGGCATAATGCATTACCCATTGAAACATTTTCATTTGGATTCTGCAACAACCCTCTTGATTATCTTATCTCACCAGCCATTTCTCTCAGTTTCCTTTACTGGTTCTTCCCCACTTCTCAGCCGCTAAACCATGGAGTATGCCAAGTTCAGCATTCAGAATTCTCCTCTGTCTGCATCTGCTTCTTAGGTGAGTTTACCCAGTGTCGTGGATGTAAGTTCCATCTATATTTGTATGACTTCAAATTTATGTCTCCAGCTTGGACCTCTTTTCTGTATTCTAGGTTCATATATCCAGTTTTCTACCTGACACCTCTACCTGGATGTCTAATAGACCTCTCAAAAGTAACTCCACTATCCAGCTTTCACTCCAGCTACTCTCATCCCTGCAGTCTTGCTCCTCTGGAAGTCACCCCAATCTCTGTAAATGGCAGTTGTATTTTTTTATGCTTGCCAACTAAACATCTGAAAGACATCTTTTTCACAAGCCTGTATCCAATCTAAGAGTAAATTTTTTAGGCTCTTTGAAAACATATCTAAAATTTAACTGCTTCTCTCCTTCTCTGATGCCAACACTGTGGTTCAAAACACACTCATCTCTTCTCTAGATGATTGCAATAGTCCCCTCACTATTCTTCCTGTTTCCACTCCTTTTCCCTTAGTCTGTTCAGCACACTGCAGACAAGGTCATTTTCTAAAAGTCTTTGTACTTTTAGAAAATCACAGTACTACTCTGTTCATTGTGCTCAAAGTACTTACAGTGGCCTTCAAGGTACTGCATGACGTGCCCCAAGCACACCCACAGATCATCCTCAGCCCACCACCACCTTTCTGCCTTCATCCCTTCCACCTTCCCCCTAACCCAGCCACACTGGCATGCCTTCTCTTTGAGTACTCACCCCAGGGCCTTTTTTTAAATAAATATTTATTAATTTTAATGGGGTAACATCAATAAATCAGGGTACATATATTCAAAGAAAACATGTCCAGGTTATCTTGTCATTCAATTATGTTGCATATCCATCACCCAAAGTCAGATTGTCCTCCGTCACCTTCTATCTAGTTTTCTTTGTGCCCTTCCCCCTCCTCCTTTCCCTCTCCCTCCTTCCCTCCCCCCCCCCATAACCACCACACTCTTGTCCATGTCTCTTAGTCTCGTTTCTATGTCCCACCAATGTATGGAATCCTGCAGTTCTTGTTTTTTTCTGATTTACTTATTTCACTCCATATAATGTTATCAAGATCCCACCATTTTGTTGTAAATGATCCGATGTCATCATTTTTATGGCTGAGTAGTATTCCATAGTGTATATGTGCCACATCTTCTTTATCCAGTCTTCTACATATATTTTTATAGTGATTAAAGCCTTTAAGCAAACTCTTGCCAATACAACAAGAATCCATAAAAGAGTAGTGTCCTTAGCATGTTCACCAAGTCCAAGTTGGCACCAACACCATTCCAGATCCCTGAAAAATGCAACCCAACCACAGTTCAGTCCATTAGGAGCTATCACAAGGAGCAGGAGTCCAGAAAAAGTCCACATCCAGGAAAAGTCCGCATCCAGGAAAAGTTCACATGGCACTGGAATTGTCACAATTCTATACTTTGCAGTTCACATCCAAGTCCCAATGACCACTGCTTTTAGCTGGTAATGATTCAAGTAGACTGGAAAAGCCATCGACAGCAAGTGTGGAGATGGAGCCTCTGTTCTCCTCTGCCTGGAGAGATGAGACCAGGTGCTTTTCCCTGGAGCTCTGCAACTGTGGCATGGTGAAGAGAACCTTGGGATACACTAAGCTGGGTGGCAAAGGTAAATTCACAATAGAAGTTGGCAAAAGGGGGAGAGAGAGCTCTAAATTAGGAGTAAGTCCCAGCCTGAAATATGAGTGGGGCATTGAGGTAGGAGGAATAAAGGAAACACTATATATTAAACAAAGCAGCAGAAAATAGGACTATCAACACCCACAACAGAGATCTTCGAGGGAAGAATAAAAAACCTGACTATTCAGGCAAGACATAGTTAAGTGGCCCTTGTGCAAATGAGATCAGTTTACCTGCTTCTTGGAATAAATACCCTAGGCTCATCCATAGTGTCGTAGATGGGGCCAACGGCCCTGGGCACCTTCAGCCTTCAGTGGCAAACCCCAGCATTCTGGGCAAGGTTAGGTCATAGGTGGCTGGAAGAGACTGAACCCTCCCTTAGAGGAGCAAGGGGGAAGCCTACCTTCCAGTGTCCCTTTTTCCTCACAGCAAAGGCATGTAAGCCTGGCAGGCTTTAGCTCAATGACCTTCCTTTTCACTATTGAAGCAGGACCCAGATGGATTCCTATGAGACCAGTTTGGGGCGTTGGAGCCTTTAAGGGCGTATCCTAAAAGCTGGTAGTTCCCCTGATCTCTATTGGGCTTTTTCTGCCTCTTGGTACCTTAAAAGCCATGCTTAGAAGTTCTCACTGAGGGGTTTGAGGATCCCCATCCATCTATATAAACCTTTTTCATATATCTGGAGCTATTTAGAAAAAGACAAAACAGTGTTATTAGCTGGATCAAATAAAAGAAGGTAGAAGTTTGCAGGAGAAGAAGATTTGGTGTCTCCTGTTCATCAGCATTCAAAAGAAATTTAAATTTTTTTAAGTAAAAAGCATGATATGGTAGACCTGTAGGAGTTCCAGGATATGACTCCCCCCTTTTAAATTTTTTTAAATTGACCTTAAAATATTTGCTGGGTACACTTTAATAATACCTTGACTTTAAAGATTGTAAGAAATACCCATAATTCAAAAGGTTTGACAAAATACAATAAATGTTTTTGCTACATATGCAGGAGCATTGTCAGTTTTAACCAGTTTAGGAAATCCAATAATAGAAAAATGCATACAGACAATGAGCTAAAACATGCTTAACAGCCTCTCCTGTTCTGACAGAGGTTACTATAAATCCAGAATAGGTATCCACTGTAACGTGGACATAAGGCTGTTCGCCAAATGAAAGTATATGAGTAACCTCCATTTGCCAAAGTTGTCCTGGTAGGAGTCCTTGAGGGTTAACTCCAAATGAAGGAACAGATTGTAGTATAGGACCAGGGCCTTTATTCTTGCTGTTTTCTCTGTTTGCAGTATTCTTCTCCCATGCATCCACATGGCTTTCCCCCTCAATTTCCTTCAGCTCTCTGCTCAAATGTCACCATTTTTGAGACCTTCCCTGAGCCCCTTATACAAAACAGTGCCCTCCAGTGCTTGCCAGTTAACTCTGTGAAGAGTGTTGGACGTGCATCAAAGTTGCCGTTTCGATCACCGGTCAGGGCACACATAGGAACAGCTCATTGTTCCTGACTCTCTCTCTCTCTCTCTCTCTCCTCTATTCCCCTTCCTCCTCTCTCTCACTAAAATCAATAAATCTGGTGTGAATGAGTTAACATTAGACATAATTGTTGTCAGATCTTCAAAACAGTGCCCTTCCCTACCTCCTTTTCTCCATAGCACTAACCATCCTCAGGCATATATATATGCCTGTCTTCTCTCTTCTCCCACTACAATACAAGTTCTGTGAGGACATCAACTGTGTTAATTCATATATCCCCAGGGCCTAGAACTGTGCCTGTCACAGAGTAGCCACTTAATGTGTATTTATTGAATGAATGAGTTGATGAATTTGGTGGCTTAAACATATAATACAAAGTTTCTCTCCCCTCGTCTCCTTTCCCTTGAACTATGCAGTGGTTTGCTGCTGTGTGAGGATAGGCTAGCCTCCTCCCAGACAGATACGTCTCTGTGATTTCCCCCCTCCTCAGCTCAGAGATTTTACAGCAAATCATTGTAGACTCCTCTTATTTTGGAAACTGGGCTTTGTTTAGCTCTTAGTCATTATGGTTGTGATTTCTCTCACTAAATGTGATCAAATCAAATATAATTTCACAGTATTTATCTATAAAGTACATTTAAATGAGTTTGGTTTAAGTGCTAAAAAAAAGTGTGTGTGTGTGATATGTTTAGTGTTTTTTGTTCATTTGTTGTTGTTTTTTTATCAGAAAGTCTAGCTGTCTTTGGCCTTGACTAACCCTGATGTCTGAGACAATTCTTCTGTTGAGTAAAACTAATTTATATTGGATTTGCTTTCCCGTTTTATATTTGTTAAGCAAGAAGTTGTGAAACAATGGTCTTTTCAGATGCCATACTTATTCCAAATGAACAGAAAGGGTGTCACCGAATGGTCAGTACAAGATAGTATGAAGCAGTATAACTTGAAATATTATTTTGAGAAATGTAAAGACAGCGCATCTCATTAGATCTATTATTTTTTATGCAAGAATATAGGACATCCATATCCCATGTCGATTTGAGCATCACAGTGCTAGATTGATTGAAGTTCAACCTATTTACCATTTATAATGAAATGTAATTGTGGCTTTCCTTTTCATTTTCAACTGACAAGTAGTAATCTTACCTTTGACATCAATGAAATAAAAAAACAGGGCCTCTGCGTGTCAGGGAGCATTTATGGCCATATATAATGCAGATAAGTTTGTTTGAGAATGTAGACAGCTTTCTAGACAATCACTAGAGATAGGACCTTAATTTAACCCCAAACCTGAAGCAGTTCCTCTGGGATGTGGATGACTGATAACGCAGAGGAGGCCAGGAAAGGTATAGATTTATTGAGAAATGGATGTTACAAGCAAGGGATGTTAGATTTCTTCCTCTAAATCATTGTTTAAAAGGACAAGCTTGGATTCCTGCTTCAGGATGAAACTCTTAAGTGTTGCAAGAGAGAGAAATTTTTTAAATCACAGGTAGTTGGCATTTTCGACATCTCATTTCAAACTATAAGCAATATTTACCTCTAGCTCATCTTGCAATAAGATGGCACGGCTATACTTGCTTTTAATATCCTCTATCTCAGTGATTTCTAATTTAAAGAAAATGAGGTTTTTTTTTACCAACAGCTTGATAATCCTTCCCTTGGGAATAACAGAAAAAGGTCTCCTGTTCTTTGACACTAATGAGCATCATATAATAATAAGCAGCTTCTTTAAATGGTGGAGTAAATAGATCTTTATCAACTTACCTTTTGTGACAGCATGGATGGACCTGGAGAGTATTATACTAAGTGAGATAAGCCAGTCAGAGAAAGACAAATACCATATGATTTCACTTATATGTGAAATCCAATGAACAAAATAACAAACAAAATAGAAACAGACTCATTGATATGGAGAACAGACTGACAGCTGTTAAGAAGGGGAGGCTGGAGACTGGGTCAAAAGGTAAAAGAATTGAGAAAAAATTCATAGACACAAACAGCAGTATGGTGATTACCAGAAAGAAAGGGGATGAGGGAAGGTATGAGAAGGTGAAGAGGGAATCAATGGTGATGTAAGGAAATGACTTGGCATGGTAAACACAATACAACATATAGATGATACATTATAGAATTGTATACCTGAAACCTATATAATTTTATTAACCAATGTTACCCTAATATATTCAATAATTTTTTTAAAAACTTTCTGAAAAAAAAAATGATTCTGTTTATATGTTTCTACTGCTCATAAAAATTAGGGGGGTATTTCAAAATGAACATGAAACAATAAGAAAAATAAGCATTCAATTTTTTTTAAAAATTAAACAAGAACATCAGAAAAGCAAACGACAAGTCAAAGAAAGTTGTTCAATTATGCAAAGAAGATGCAAAACCAACTTTTATTTCATTGGTGAAAATGCACTATACAAAAGTACAGGAGTATCTGCATGTTCCCTAATCCCCTAATTTTGGTGAGAAGTGTATATCACAATCTTTCAGAATAACCTTTTAACAAAATGAATACATAAACCATAATAGGTTTCTTGCCTTTTATTAAGCAAAATATCAAGAGCTTCTGTGAGGGCAGAGGTTAAGTTACTCCTTTCTTTACTAATGGCAAAGTTAATTGTGTGAAACCTAATTCTACCAGGTAGGAGAGTTGTTTGTTGTTTTTTTACTAACGCTCAACCCTCACAGTGATTTTTTTTTAAATATTGTAATTCTTCAAAAGAAGCTTACCTTCATTTTCTACTATAGTTTTAACTAATTCATGACTGCAAGCATTATACTGGATATATCCCATTTAAAATGTCTAGCTAAGAACAATATACAATATAACTGATCTTTATGGGGCTGCTCAGAGTTGTAGTTTCAAGTAGCCATTAATAGTAAATATCCCTTATTATCCCTTTCATCAGATGGAACTAACCAAGTGGCACAACTCTGCAGCTAAGTATAAAATAGCCTATATTATAGAAGAATTAAAAACAGCAATTGAATCACCTGGAGAGCTGCCATGGTTTTTTGCTAAAATTCTACATACACACGTGAATTTTAATGCCATTTTAATTACGCAATTCTTCCTAGTGAACTCCTCTCATTACTTAGGCAGTGTGTGTGTGTGTGTGTGTGTGTGTGTGTGTGTGTGTGTGTGTGTGTGTGTTTCTTTTCCCTTGATTACAAAGTCAAACCATTTTAGCTGAAATGAAAAATCCCTGTGTATTTATAAAGAAAACAGAGGGTCATGTTTTGATAAAGACCCCAGAAGAGGTGGGCAACATGTAACCCTGTACGAAAGGAAGGCAGCCAGGTCCTCAGATCAGACACCAGCTAACGAAATCCTAAGAGGGTTTGTTACATGAGCCAGTGGGCTGAGGCAACCTTTAACATGCAGGAAACTGGAGTTAATTAAACTGTTATCAGGTCCTATCTGTCATCGTAGCCATGTGCTCTATCCCCGGTCCATTTACATTTTAGAATTGAAAAAATGTTCTCAGGACTGATGATAAACCATGTTTATTGTCTCTATTGATTTGCTACTTTTGCATAACCTTTATGTTTTAATTATCTTATGGTATTTCTTGAAGGCTCTTCTCTAGCAGTCCTATCTGATTAGACTCTACTGGCAATTACTAAACACTAGGTGTACATCTTTTAATGGATTAATCTGCTCCAATGTTATTAGATGACTGCAGGAGTAAAACAGTTAAGAAAAAAAAATGTTATGTTACTGAAAGGCTATTTCCAAACCACAATTATGCTTACTGGAGAGGAGACATGCTCAGATTATTGGCCAGCTTTATTCAGTGAAATGCCCAAGGGGGATTATTTTATAGGTAGTATGTCAGTAAAAGCAAACACCACGTGGCTATCAATTGGATAATTATGATACAGATTTAACACCTGGTGAACTTGCATTCTGGGAAAGACCTGGAGCCAGACCTTTTTCTATATAAGTATTTTTATTGAGTGAAATTCATATTATAGCATAAGTGAACATTGCACAATGTGTGCTTATTTATTCATTTTAGCTAACATCTGAGTGCTTAAAATGTATTAGACACTGTACTGAGAGATAATTACACAGACTGTCTCATCATCATGTAGTCATATTAGCCTACTTTACACATGGAGAGACAGAGGCACAGAGAGGTCTAGTAATTTGCTTCAGCTCACATAACCTGCAAGTGGATTTCCAATTTAGGGTATCTCATAACCCCGGGCACTACCCTCTGGGATGTATTTTGATAATGGATTCTGAATAGCACTAAAAGAGGGGTCAGGCCATATTATTCTTTTAACATGTTAATGTCCAAGTTCTGACCCAGAGCGTTAATTTGAAGATCCAATGATGACAATTGTTTCTAAATTTCAAAATGGCTCCAACCCAATTATAATATTAAAGTTTACCTGCACATACTCTGTTTCAAAGAACATGCCAATCATAACCAGATTTCTATCAGGAGATAAAACAAGGAAAACAGATGAAGAATCTTGTCTATTCTTCTGAAACAAACAAAAACAACAAAGCCCCCACATAATCCTGAATTTACTGATTACCACTAATGCTTTAAATACAAATGCTAATGTCAAGAGACATGCAGTATTTGTCCACACAGTGTTGTTTGTTGTTGAAAGGAACCTGGAAAGACTTTCCCCAAACACTTCAAAGGCAATCCTGAATTCAACCTTCCATTCATTTATTTCGGTTGTGAATATGGGAGGAAAGGAAATCTGAAATCTTGCTAGCACAAGTAGAGGAGTCAGAGCCACTGAGTTCTGGTTTTTTATGGGAGCAGACACATGAAGCTCAGTAAGTCATATAAACTACTATTCCACCCTCCCTCTCTCCCTCCCTCCCTCCTTCCCTCCCTCCCTCTCTCTTTCCTTCCTTCCTTCCTTCTTTCCCTCCTTCCTTCCTTCCTTCCTTCCTTCCTTCCTTCCTTCCTTCCTTCCTTCCTTCCTTCCTTCCTTCCATTTTCCCCTCCCTCCCTCCTTCCCAAATTTAGTAAGCAAAGATGAATAGCATAGTATTTCTGAACATGGACTCTGAAGCCAGGCTGCCAAGATTTTCAAAAGGCTCTGCCTCATACTAACTACATGACTTTGGGCAAATTAGCCACTCTGGGCTTAGTTTCTCCATCTGTAAAATTGAAAATAATTTATGGTGAGGATTAAATGAATTACTATTGGTAAAGAACTCAGAAGAGTAGCCTTCTATGTATTTACATGTTTAGAGAGACTGTAGGCACATAAACAGGGATTGTTTACCTGGCCTTTAATACTAGATTACTTGCCCTGGCCGGTTGGCTCAGCGGTAGAGCGTCGGCCTAGCGTGCGGAGGACCCGGGTTCGATTCCTGGCCAGGGCACACAGGAGAAGCACCCATTTGCTTCTCCACCCCTCCGCCGCGCTTTCCTCTCTGTCTCTCTCTTCCCCTCCCGCAGCCGAGGCTCCATTGGAGCAAAGATGGCCCAGGCGCTGGGGATGGCTCTGTGGCCTCTGCCTCAGGCGCTAGAGTGGCTCTGGTCGCAACATGGCGACGCCCAGGATGGGCAGAGCACCGCCCCCTGGTGGGCAGAGCATCGCCCCATGGTGGGCGTGCCGGGTGGATCCCGGTCGGGCGCATGCGGGAGTCTGTCTGACTGTCTCTCCGTTTCCAGCTTCAGAAAAATGAAAAATAATAATAATAATAATAATACTAGATTACTTAAAAAGAAAAAAGAGACGTTTTTTCTTTGTTTGTTTAAATCGACAGATGCCATTCTATTGCCACAGTAATGGCAAGAAGAAAATCATCTACAGCTATTCACAAATCCAGAGGAAACTAACAGGTGTGTAGGGGAAGACAATAATCTATTCCTCTACTCATTTCTGTTTTAGGTTCTCTGGCTATGACCTGGAAAATTAGATTAACATAAGACTGATTAAGAAGAGAAAAACAAGTTTATTAGCATGTACATCACATACAGCTAGGGATAAGTAAATCAAAGGGGTGGCTGAAATTTGGGTTTATGTAGCAGCTTAACAAATAATAATAGTAATAACAATAGTGATAATAAAGTTTAGAGAACTGACATGACAAAGGAAAAAGACTGTGAGCTTCCAAGAGCAGCAAATGTGGGAAGGAAATATACTTTACATGGAGGAAACTAAAGTTAGACGAGGGCTGCTTTTAGCTAGAGCGGTTACCTAGTTCCACCAGCTGAGCTGATAAGAGTTGTCTCCGATGATAAACTTCTGTTCTTCCTGGCGGTGAGGGGAGGTGGGACACCTTTACAAATCTATGTTGTGCCTTTAGGCAAATAGGATAGAAGGCTATTCCTTTTCTTTCTTTTTTTTTTTTTTAAAGTGAGAAGTGGGGAGGCAAAGAGACAGACTCCCGCATGCACCTGACCAGGATCCACCTGGCATGCCCACGAGGGGGTGATGCTCTGCCCATCTGGGGCATTGCTCTGTTGCAACTGGAGCCATTCTAGTGCCTGAAGCAGAGGCACTGGAGCCATCCTCAGTGCCCAGGGCGAACTTTGCACCAATGGAGCCTTGGCTGCAGGAAGGGAAGAGAGAGATAAAGGAGAGGGGTAGGGTGGAGAAGCAGATGGGTGCTTCTCCTGTGTGCCCTGACCAGAAATCGAACCCAGGACTTCCACTCACCGGACCGTCACTCTACCACTTAGCCAACCGGCCAGGGCCTGGAGGGCTATTCTAATATCTGCTTCTTCTCAATTGTCTTCAGCTCAAAACATTCGTTACTCAGTGGTGTGTTCTTCAGTAGGCACTTTCTGCTTCCTCCTCCGAAAGCAATTCATTCTTTCTCTATCCCCACAACAGCCCTGGTCCAGAAGGAAAAGTAGCAAGGTTAGCCCAGTGTGCCTCAGTGTCAGCTCTGCACACCGGTGGATTCAGCAATCCACCTCTTTAGCCCCCACCTTCCCTTAAGAAGTCTGATAGGCCCTGGCCGGTTGGCTCAGTGGTAGAGTGTCGGCCTGGCGTGCAGGGGACCGGGGCTCGATTCCTGGCCAGGGCACATAAGAGAGGCGCCCATTTGCTTCTCCACCCCCCCCCCTCCTTCCTCTCTGTCTCTCTCTTCCCCTCCCGCAGCCGAGGCTCCATTGGAGCAAAGATGGCCTGGGCGCTGGGGATGGCTCCTTGGTCTCTGCTCCAGGCGCTGGAGTGGCTCTGGTCGCGCCCCGGAGGGGCAGAGCATCGCCCCCTGGTGGGCAGAGCGTCGCCCCTGGTGGGCAGAGCGTCGCCCCTGGTGGGCGTGCCGGGTGGATCCCGGTCGGGTGCATGCGGGAGTCTGTCTGACTGTCTCTCCCCGTTTCCAGCTTCAGAAAAATACAAAAAAAAAAAAAGAAGTCTGATAGAAGACCACAATTCTTTCTCTTCTGCGTCCATTTGCAGCCCCAAATCCTCATTCTTAGAACTCAATACTCAATCTTATCCCCAGGAGTTGCTGCCACCTGCAGAATACAGGCCATCCCTCCCACCTCCTTCTTCTGTGTTTAATGCCTCTTGGCCAGCGTAGGACATGATGTTATCTGGTGTTACCTGTTTTCTGTGTTACAGGGGTTTCACAGGATGATTCTGGTGGCAAACAGAAAAAATTTCCTTCCAGTATTTTAATAGTTGTGTACTTACCTATTTTAATATACTTAGAAACATATCAGCATATCAAACCTATAATTTCGTAGGTACTTTTCATAGAGTAAGCTCAAGAAAACAAAAATAAAATGATAAATATGAAGGTAGTACACAGGTGACGTCTGAGTCTGTGATCCTACCCTGACTACATGATGAACTCAAAGTTATGGCTGAGAATAAGGGTATTATTTTTCCTATTTTATAACTCAAGAAAATAATTAAAGGAAGAAGTGACTTTTAATAATGCCAATGTGTGAACATTAAATATTAGCTTTTTCGTTAAGAACTTTAATGAATACTAATGAAATGGTACAGATAGATGACATGTTTTCATTGATATTTCATTATGTTTTGTTGTCACTTTTAAAGGGGAATGATTTGTTGCAATGTTGGAAAAGCTCCATCAGCCCAACAAGTGTGGGTCTGTCATACAGGCCCAGTGCGACTCGACTCTCAGTCCCGTGTTAAGGGACCACATGGTAGAACCCAGGAGGGAAATATCCTGCTAAACAGATGTGCAAACATCAGAGCGTTTGCCTCAATATTTTGCTTGCAAGGCTTGCCCTGTGCCTGTGCCTACACGGAATTAAAATCTGTTCTTTCCAGTGGGATCAGAGAGGAAGATAACTTCAGTGGATGGGGTACACTTGCATTTGCAATCAATTTGTATTTCTTACTAGTGATTTGTTTGTAACTATATTTTACAAACTTGTGTGTGTGTGGGGGGGGGGGGGAATCCTCCCAAAGGAGATGCTAAATCTCTAGCAGTTGGGCTAGGGACAGAGATTGAAGTCACCAAGTATTTTTTTCAGTTAATGCTGTTTGTTTGTTTGTTTGTTTTTTAGAGATGAAAGTGTCAAAAATTTTATTAACATTCAGTTTTAAAAGCTTTATACCCATGGCATACCGAGATATAAAAGTGCTGCTTCTTAAAAAACTTACCCTTTGCAGTTGGTCCTTGGTTTAGAAGTTGTGGAGCTCTGGTATTTTTATGTTAAGTGCTTTAAGAATACATGATCTTGGTCTCGGGATGGTAACATTGTGTCATTTTCTTCTTCCTCAGAAAAGTGGTTCTCGAGATCGCTCAGCACAGTCATGGCAACCTGATGGTTCTCATGAAATTGCAAAGCCTTGATCCTATCCACCCCACCGAGTTCCTCTATCAGCAGACACAGACTCTCTTTCTCAGAAAGCTTCTCCGCTATCTGGAGGACGAAAGAGATGATGTCAAGGATGACAATGACACATTTGGTGTCTGGGACAGTGAGGAGGTTCACCAGTGGCTCCAAGACTCCAGATTGAACAAGCTGGATCAACTGATCCAAGCTGCTCCCACTTGTGAAGTTAGCTACCACCCAGATAGCCTCTTTCTGGACTTTAAAATCTCCATTTTTTAGCAGAGACACCAAGGAGGGCAGAACGTTGCAGGTGATCAGCTGCTGGGTGTGCTGGCAGGGCCCAGCATCCACATTGCTCAGGGCCCAGGCTGCTTCCTTCTGGATGGAGGACTTGTGGTGCAGCAGAAACCCGGGCAGCACGCTCAGGATGCCCGCATCAATAGCCACCTGGGTCTGGCAATCCGCTCCTGTGACGATGTTCCCCACGGTCCGGAGAGATGGGGTCAAGACATTGAGTTCTGAGCTGGTCATGAGCTCCACCAGCCTGGGCAGCACCCCCATGTCCACCACTCGGCCAATGTGCCCATTACAGCCCTCGGTGAGGTAGGACAGGGCCCAGCAGGTGTCAGAGAGCACCTCGCTGGCGTGGTGGTGGAGGAGGCGGAAGAGGGTGGGCAACAGTTGCTTCACTGCTTTCTTTCAGGGGTACGGGTTCTTGTTCCGGCACAGGTTGGACAGGGTTCATGTGATGTTCCGCAGAAATGTAATTGGTATGGTTGATGGTATCAGGGCCAACAGATGTGGGATGGCATTGCTCGAGATGACAAAGTCTCTGAATTCTGGGCCACCACCTGCGATATTCCCAAGGGCCCACACTGCCTGTTCGCGCACAGCCATCTGGGGGGAAGACAGGAGCTCCACCCAGGGCTGGACGGCGCCCCCTCCCCTACAGCTTGAGTCTGCTCCGAAGTCCCGGAAGCAACGTTGGTCAGAGCCCAGGCTGCCTCGAACTGCAAGCAGGGGTGGAGCGATGACCTCAGGAACTCCACCAGCCTGGGAGTGAGCCCCGCTTCAATAATCAGTTTCAGAGGAGGGTTCTTCTCCCGGGACAGTGTTTTCCTGGCTGCCCTGGTGGCCTGGAGACACAGGTCTGGATCCGAAGCATTCACTCCATTGATTCTTTCCTGTAGGGTGAGGCTGGCCCCTTTGGTCCCTTCTTCAGAAACTGGGTCAGAGGAAAGATTGGTGATGTTTCTTCTCTTTAAGACCTGCTCATCTTTCTTGGCCTTTCGGAGCTGTAGGCTGACTGCTATCCGCTGTTGTCGCCTCATAGATGCATCTTTGCCTCGGTACTTAAATTTCCTCAGCCTCTCTTCTGGAGCTTCTGAAGTCTGCATGTTGACTGGAAGAAGTAAACCACTTAGCAGAGAGCTGCAGCCCCCAACACCCTGGTCGGCCTTAAATGTCCTGTATTTTTGTGTGTGTGTGTATTTTTCTGAAGCTGGAAACGGGGAGGCAGTCAGACAGACTCCCGCATGCGCCTGACCGGGATCCACCCGGCACGCCCACCAGGGGGCGATGCTCTGCCCATCCGGGACGTAGCTCTGCTGCGACCAGAGCCATTCTAGCGCCTGAGGCAGAGGCCACAGAGCCATCCTCAGAGCCGGGGCCAACTTTGCTCCAATGGAGCCTTGGCTGCAGGAGGGGAAGAGAGAGACAGAGAGGAAGGAGAGGGGGAGGGGTGGAGAAGCAGATGGGCGCTTCTCCTGTGTGCCCTGTCCGGGAATCGAACCCGGGACTCCCGTATGCCAGGCCAACGCTCTACCACTGAATTGATGCTTTAAAAGTAGCATTGAAGGGCTGGAAGCAGGGGTATGCTCTCCTCATATCACTTGGCCTATTTTGAGTAATTTTGAATTAGGACTGAATAAGAAAACAACAGTGAAATCTGGGCTTTTAGCAACTTGCTTTGTAACAATTATGTCAAGAACTGGCCCCAGATCCATGTTCCTCAACTTGGATGTGGCCCACGGGCAGGCAGCCAGGCACCACCACGGAGTAAGTGTGGAGGAACCCACTTCCCAAAGCTCAGATCAGCTTCTCAGTAAGTCATTTTAAGTCATTTGTAAATCAAAACAAATATACTGGAATTGAAAATAAATTACTCACATTTTTTTAAGATTAGCCACCAAATCTGAAAGAAATATTGAACTTGAAACATGTTTCTTTAATCTCAATGCCTCCTACTTCCCCAGGGGGACACACACCCTCTTCTCCATCTCTTCCCTAACAAGGATGTGCGTGAAAAATTTTAAGGAGTCGTTTGCTGATTCTGGTGCTTCCAGCCACCCTCTTGCAGGCACACCTTCCAGCCCCTGTAGCCTCGTGCACTTGGCCTTAAACTGGGGTTCACAAACCTATCAGGGGTCCACAAAGACATCTGCAAGGCTTTATAATTAAGAAATTTCTCCTGGGAACTTTCTCTCTACCCCGGAATAAAGCTCAGATATCGCTTTACAGTTTATTTCTTATCACAGAATTAAAGTCTTTGGCCCAATTAAGGTGATTTTGGCTTTTGTAGGCAAGAGAGACAACCCACTGCTTAGTGCAGGGGTCCCCAAACTACGGCCCGCGGGCCTGAGGCCATTTATCCGGCCCCCACCGCACTTCTGATAGGGGCACCTTTTTCATTGGTGGTCGGTGAGAGGAGCATAGTTCCCATTGAAATACTGGTCAGTTTGTTGATTTAAATTTACTTGTTCTTTATTTTAAATATTGTATTTGTTCTCATTTTGTTTTTTTACTTTAAAATAAGATATGTGCAGTGTGCATAGGGATTTGTTCATAGTTTTTTTTTTTATAGTCTGGCCCTCCAACGGTCTGAGGGACAGTGAACTGGCCCCCTGTGTAAAAAGTTTGGGGACCCCCGGCTTAGTGTATGCGCCCATACTCAAACATCTCCCCCACAGGCTCCGGAACATTATTCTGTAGGAAAGCTCACGATCTGGCAGCAGGCTTCCATTTAGAATTTTGCACTGCTTTACCTAGATAAATGCAAGCTTCTTGACTATTAAACTCTCCTCTCTGCCCATCTCTCACTCCTTGGGCTGAAGTACTATCTGAATGAATTTGACTAGCTCTAGTTGGTGCCTCGGCGCAACTCATGAGGCATAGTACCATTAAATATTCATATTCTGCTCCTGGGGCGATCATTACTATTCCAGATCAGAACTGTTCTGATGCATTTAAACATCAATATTTCTCAGCCTAATGCATCATGCATCCATTCAGGTAGGTGATCCCATAGCCAGCCTGTGTGTGTGCCGTCTGCCTTCCCCCGCCAAGAAGGATGCTTCCTTAGAAATGAGGAAACTGGGACACAGTCCTTTTTATTTTTAACTGTAAACCTGAATTAGATGTTTGGCACACATTATCAGTTTTTAAGTCCTCTCTCTTTGTACTGTAATCTGTCATAGTGCCTTCATCACCATGCCAACTGGAAGGCCTTTAATGTTCCCTCTGATAGGAAAGTTGAAAACAAGACTAAAAAGAAGCCATATTTATTTACATCTTGTTTCCATAACGGTGAGGAACAGGAAACGCTTTGGGGTCTAGTACCTAGCAAGTTGTGAATGCAAAGATGTCAGACCTCGTTATATATTTGTCTGCTCTGGTGGAGGAGTGATTACACAGAACGCTGTCCCCTTGGCTGTGTGGTACCCGAGCTCAGAGGAGGCAGTGCCTCACAGAACCACGTCCGTGTTCAGCATGGCCAGGAGATGCTGGTGGAGCTTGGTCACAGGTCAGCTCGCCCAGGATGGAATTTAACCTATTCCTCTTCTAGGACTTTGTCTTCTTCTTTATCCTGTTGTCACTCTTTTCCTTTGGATTGTTTTATTCTTGTCCTCTCCTTCCTGAAGAAAGTCTATCATCAGTCCCTGTCAAGTTCAGCCTTATTACAGGAACCTGACACCAGTGAGCTCTACTCCCCTCCCCCTAATAGCAGTCCTCACCCTCCCCGCATGGAAGTCTCACTGCTGCTGCTTTTGTCACCCACTGCCGATGGAATGGCCTGCTTCTGCGTGCACGTCTGAGAGCGGGTGGTGTCATTCTGAGCTCTGCGATTTGGAATGCGGGAGAGCAGCCCACGGTCTGTCCTGGTCTTGATCTTCCTCCCAGCTTTGTCTTTCCCCCACCTCTCCCCTGTTCCCTAACAGAGTGCAGTGCTGGGTCTGCTGGACCTACCCCAGCCAGTGACTAAGTCAGGTTTTCGAATTCAAATGCATGACCGTTGTCAGGCAAAGGACAGGACACAGAGAAGGATGAGACCCCCTAACATTTATGCATCACCTTCAGTTTCCACCACCTTAAAAGGCACTGCATTTTCTAACAAAGGTGATTTCTGAGAACCGGACTAGGATGGCTTTTTACATACCAATTATAGAACACAACAGATAAAATTTACATGGAGCATTTGTGTCTGTAAGTCTTGAAAAATTGGGGACATTAAGAAGGTTTTCCCCCCTCATTTCTTTCAGAAAGCATGTGAAAGCATTCTTTTCCTACTAAATGGATTTAGTCTAACTGCCTAATTCATTATGCTAAAACCATGAAGCAATTTCCTGTTCAAAGCCCAGCTCACAGGCTCTCTGTTGTCAAGTATTTGAATTTCAGATTAGAAATGTGTTCATTTGGATAGCTTGAAAGGAAAGCTTTGTTGTCAGCTTGGCTTTCTGTTCTGCTAGAAGCCAAATCCCTCCTCTTTAGCTGTCTCCAGCCACAGCCCAGACTGCAGCTCTGGACCCAGTGTCATGAAACAAACACCCACCTCTGGCCTCTGTGCTCAAAGCAATGGTGAGTGGTTTACTCTAGTAACAGCATTCTCTTAGCCGACCATTTCTGACAGATAGAAACAAATATTTGGGGTCTCCAATCTGCCTACCCCCTTTATATCAAAAATTAAAAAAAAAAAAAGGAAAGAGAAAGGTTCTGCCAGAATATCCCCTGGGGTAGCTTGGCTCTCTTGAGTACCTGAGCCATTTGTTACTGAGCAGTGAACTGAACTGGCGGCTGCATTTTTGTCAACCATTGACTTGTCATTCACTGTCATGTACATGGCGCAGAACTGTCCCATCCACTTGCCATTACTCGTAGCATTTTCCCATTATTGATCGTAGAAAAATACACACAGCTGCTCAGAAAGTCAGAGGTCATGCTTTTGAGCTGCAGAAATGAAGTGTAGGAAAGAAACCCTGATACACCTAGAAAGGAAAAACAAAACATACACTTGATTGGCTAATCATCATGGCAGTCCTGATAATGGGTAGGGATTCAAGCAACAATTTCTTGCACAGATTTTTGTATTTCTGAAGCTACAAGAGTCTACAACATCAAGAAGCTTTTACCCTATTTCTTTCTAGGAGTATTATGGTTTCAGGTCATACATTTTGGTCTTGTAGGAAATTTCAAGTTAATTTCTGTGAGTGGTGTAAGATAGGATTCCAGTGTTCTCAGCATCGTTTATTGAAGAGACTACGTTCTCTCAATTAAGTATCAAATGTCAAATGTTACTTTTACCATGGAGGTGAGGGTTTATTTCTGGGTGCTCAATTGTGTTCCATTGGTCTATATCAGTGGTTCTCAAACATTTTGAAGTTGGGGCACATTTAAAATCCTACAAATAATTGTAGGTGCACTATATACAAATTCCTGAGAAATATGTTATAATAATTAAGTCAAATATTAAAATTAGTAAGATTTAGTAAATTCGGCAGGTCCTGGCGCGAATGTGTTGTTTTTTCATTCTTGTGTTTATGAGAAACATGAGCCTGATGTGTCCTAGTGATTTCTTCAATGTTTGGGCATATATTTGAAATACTCTCATTTCCTCATCAACACATTAAAGAATTCCTCTCTTTTTACTCTTAATTGTGTTGAGTGCAGAAAACCCCCATCTTAACTTTACACCAAGCAAAGGATAGAAGAAACTTGCCTCCAGTCTTTCTGGGGAACATGGAGGGTAGTATAGACAATCCAGCACCACAGCTTAACAGCCTTTTACAACCTAAATTGGGCAAGTGAGGTATGGGGTTGGGCAGACTGTCTGCTTACAACCAATTCCCCACACCTCTGTCCCTGAAAAATCTTAACTCCAAAAACCCTGTTGGTTTTTTGATCCCCAACAGGCACATATTTCTCTGGAATACCATAGGGTGCACCTGGAAATCTTCTAGGGTGTGCCAGTGTGCCCTGGCGCACACTTTGAGAACCACTGGTCTATATGTCTGTTTTTGTGTCATTACCATGCTGTTTTGATTATTATAGCTTTGTAATAATCATTTGAAATGAGGACATATAATGACTCCAGATTTCTTCCTCTTTCACAGTATAGCTTTTTGGTTATGTGACATATTTATGGTTTCATATCAATTTTAGGATTGTGTTTTTCTAGTTCTGTAAAAAATGCAGTGGAATTTTGATAGGAATTTTAATGAATTTATAAATTGCTTGGGTTAGTATGAACATCTTAATATTAATTTTTTTTAATTCATGAACATGAGCTATATTTTTATTTATTGTGCTTGTTTCAATTCCTTTAATCAATATGTTATAGTTTGTGTGCAGGCTTTTTAAAATCCTAGGTTAAATTTATTATTAGGCATTTTATTGGTTTTGCTATTACTGTAATGGGGTTTTCTTTATTTCTTTTTCTGGTAGTTCACTGTTAATGTTTAGAAACACAACTTAGGCCTGACCTGTGGTGGCACAGTGGATAAAGCATCAACCTGAAAACACTGAGGTTGGCGGTTCAAAACCCTGGCTTGCCTGGTCAAGGCATATATGGGAGTTGATGCTTCCTGCTCCTCCCCCTTCTCTCTCTCTCTCTCTCTCTCTCTCTCTTGCTCTCTCACCCCCTCCTCTCTAAAATGAATAAATAAATAAATAAGAAATTAGAAACACAACTTATTTTTGTATGTTGATTTGTATCTTGTAAATTTACTGAATTTGTTTATTAGCTCTAAGAGGTATTGGTGGAGTCTTTAAGGTTTTCTGTATATAGAATCATGCCATCTGGAAACAGACGATTTTATTTCTTCCTTCCTAATTTGAATGACTTTTTAAAAAAAATTCTGGCCTGATTGTTCTGGCTAGGACTTCTAGTATTATCTTTAATAAGAGTGGTGAAAGTGGCCATCCCTGTCTTGTTAGTAATTTTAAGAAAAATGCTTGTAGTGTGAGAGAAGGCTTTCTTATTTTGATTCTTGAAGAAAGGCTTCCAACCTTTCACGACTGAGTATTCTGTTAGCTGTGGGCTTGTCATGTATGACGTTTATTATGTTGAGGTACATTCGTTCTATACCCAATTTGTTAAGAATTGTTATCATGGATGACTGAGATGATCATATGATTTTTACCCTTCATTTTGTTAATATGATGTATCATATTTACTGATTTACTTACGTTGAACTATTCTTGCATTCCTGGAATAAATCACACTTGAGCGTGGTGTATGATTCTTTTACTGTATTGTTGAATTTCATTTGCTGAATTTTAAAACTTCCTAGAGAAGTTTTGCATCTATGTTTTATCAGGGATATTGGTAATTTTCTTTTCTTATGGCATCCTGTAGGTTTTTGGTCAGGATAATACTGGCCTCATAAAATTAGTTTGGGAGTTGTTTCTCCTCTTCTATTTTGTGGAAGAGTTTGAGGTTTGGTATTGATTTTCTAAATATTTGATAACATACAGTAAAGCCTTCTAGTCATGGACTTCTGTACATTGTGACATTTTTGATTACTGATTTGATCTTACTCTGGTCGAGTTTTCTGTTTCTTCATGAATCAGTCTTGGTAGGATATATGTTTCTAGAAATTTATTTTTCTAGGTTGTCAAATTTATTGACATATTGCTAATAGTAATCTCCTATGAGCCTTTGTATCTCTGTGGTATCAGTTGTAACATCTTCTCTTTCACAATTTTTTTTAGGTCTTTCTTTTTTTCTTGGTGTGTCTAGCTGAAGGTGTGTCAATTTTGTTTATCTGTTCAAAAAACTTGTTCTTAATTTCACTGATCTTTTTCATTTTTATTTCATTTATTTCTACTTATTGCACAGATAAAATATATTATGCTCACTTTGTTAAGGATGGCACTGCCCACATGGAAGGCAGTTGCCCAGGTGATAGGTGTGTTGGGGGTGGGCTGTGGGCAGGCAGGATCCTTGTAGCCTGGGGCTTGGTTTTAGGACTAAGCCTTTCCCACCCTTTTTGATGTGGGGTGGTGCAATCCCATCATGCCTCAGCTAAGTGACTTTGTATTAGAGACTTCCCTATTTTGTATATTGGATTAAAGGTTTTGATTTCTGCACTATAAAGTGGGGCAGACCGGGAGCTTGCTCTCTCTCGGTTCCTGAGATTAGCATTAGAGGAGAGAGCAGAGAGGAGAGCAGAGAGAGACCACATGGAGGAGGCCAGGAGAAGCAGCCAAGATGGCAGAGTGTTGAAGGAGAAGCCAGTTTGTGCAGAGAGGAGATGAGGAACAGAGGAGAATGAGACTGGTAAGGTTAGAAACCTTTGATTCCAGGAAACTCAGATAAGTCAGTGTCTTTGTGAGCGTTGAATGAGTGAGTTTTGGAGCCCAGTGTGTGTTTTTACTTGCCCGCCGGGTGCAAGCTAGGATTAAAGGTAATAGCCCACCAGTTCTTGGCTCCGTTGTTTCATTATCATCTGTCCGAATCCAATGTGAACCTGCACGGGCCAGGCAGCTGTGATGGTGGCCGTGGATACTGGCCACACACCACTCTGATTGTTATTTCCTTTCCTTTACTACCTTTGCTTCATTTGTTCTTTTGGGTGGTTTTGAAGTATAAAGTTAGTTTATATTTAAGATTTACCTTATTTCTTGATGTAAACATTTAATGCTGTGAACTTCTCGCATAGGTCTGCTTTTGCTGTATTTCATACATTTTAGTATGTTATATTTTTATTTGTGTCAAGGCAATTTTTACTTTTGAATTTTTTTTTATCCCATTGGTTGTTCAGTTGCATGGTTTTTTTTCCCATGTATTTGTGAACTTTTAAGTTGATTTCTTGTTCATTGTTGTGATGTTGGAAAAGAAACTTTATATAAGTTAATTCTTATATTAAGTTTATTAAGATTTGTTTTGTAGCCTGCAATATGATCTATTCTGGGAAAAAAATGTTCCATGTGTTCTTGAGAAGAGTTTATATTCTATTGCTTTTGGATGGAATATTCTATATATGTCTAAGACTGTTCTGTCTACTGTGTCATTTGAAGGCAATGTTTCTTCATTGATTTTCTGTCTAGATGAGCTATCCCTTGGTGAAAGTGGGGTATTAAAGCTCCCTATCATTATTTTATTGCTATTTATTTTTCCCCTTAGGTCTGTTAATATTTTCTTCATATATTTAGGTACTCCTATGTTGAGGGCATAAATATGAACATATTTTATATTCTCTTTTATGATTAGTCCCATTATCATTATGTGATGTCTTTCCTTATCTCTTTTTATAGACTTTGTCTTAAAATCTATTTTGTCTGATAAAAGTATAACTATTCCAGCCTTCTTTTGGTTTTTATTTGCATGAAATACATTTTTATGCTTTTACTTGCAGGCTCTGTGTATCCTTATTTCTGAAATGACTTTCTTGTAGTCAGTATGTAGATGGATCTCATTTTTTAAATGCATTTAGCTACTCTATCTTTTGATTGGAGAAATAGTCCCTTTACATATGAAGTAATTATTGACAGGTATGTACTTATGCCATTTTGTTAATTGTTTTATGGCTATAATTTCTTTGTTTTTTCTTCTCTTGCACTCTCTTTTGTGATTTGATGATTTTCTTTAGTGGAATACTTAGATCCTTTTATATTTGTATTTTACGTATCTACTATAGATTTTTTATTTGTGGCTTTTCTGAGGCATGCATAAAACATGTTGATAAGTCTGTTTATAGTTGATTGATAACTTAATTTTGAACACATTCTAAAATTCTACATTTTTATTCCCTCATTTTATGTTTCTGATGTCACAATTTGCATTTTTGTCTTGTGTATCCCTTAACAAATTATTGTAGTTATATATAATTACTACTTTTGCCTCTTTATCTTCATCTTAGCTTTAAATGTGATTAACCCACTACTTTTACAATATTAGGTTATTTCTAAGTTTAATGTATATTTGCCTGTACCAGTGTGTTTTATACTGGCATATATTTTCCATTTACTAATTCATACCCTTTAATTTCAGCTTAAAGAACTTCTTTTAATATTTCCTGTATGGCCAGTCTACTGGCGGTGAACTCCTTTAGCCTTTGCTTCTCTGAAGAACTTTCTCTCTCTCTCCTTCAATTATGAATAACATCCTTGCTGGATAGAGTATTTTCTACTTTCCCCTACAAAGTTTCTGTTGGAAAAATCTACTTATGGAGGTTCCTTTGTACATAACAAGTTGATTTTCACCTGCTTTATTTTAAGATTCCTTCCTTATCTTTAAATTTTTACATTTAAAAAAAAGTATCATAGTATGGGTGTCTTTGGGATATCTTACTGGAAACTCTCTGAGTTTCCAGGATGTGGATTTCTATTTCTTTCCCTAGGTTAGGGAAGTATTAATCAATTATTTCTTTCAAATATATTTTCTTTCCCTTTTGCTTTCTTCTCCTTCTGGGACCCTTATAATGTGAATATTGGTCCACTTGATGTTGTCCCCTAAGTCCCTTAGGCCACCTTCACTTGTTTTCATTCTTTATTTTCTTTTGATGCTCTAATTGGATAAGTTCTACTGTCTCTGAGTTCATTGATTTTTTTCTTCTGCTTCATTTAGTCTGATGCTGAACCCCTCTAGTATATTTTTCAGCACAGTATTATATTCTTCAGCTCACTAACTTCTATTTGATACATTTTATATTTTCTCTGCTGAAGTTCTCGCTGCATTCCCCCATTCTTCCCTTGACTTCAATGAGCTACTTAAAAACCATTATTTGGAACCCTTTATTGGGTAAATCACTCATTTCCATTTCATTAAGGAGTTTCTTCATTTTGATTGACACTCTGTTGGTTTCTACACATTAGAAGAAACCAGCCACCTCTTCCAGTCTTGAAGGAGCGCCCTTGTGTGGGAGATAAACCTTACCATTCAACGCTGCCCTAACTCCTTGTTGTCTCTCAAACATTTGTGCACATCCACACAGCCAGTTTTATTTTTAGTAGCTTCCAGTAGTTGAGGGTGTGCCAAGACCTGTCAGTGTCCCAGCAGGGAGGATCTCAGTCAACACCTAGATACGGGCTGATCGGCTGATCGGAAACCAGATCCTCAGGGAGAAGCTTTTAAAGTATGCGAATATGCCTGACCTGTGCTGGCGCAGTGGATAAAGCGTCTACCTGGAATGCTGAAGTCGCCGGTTTGAAACCTGCACTTGTCTGGTCAAGGCACATATTGGAGTTGATGCTTCCTGCTCCTCCCCCTTTTCTCTCTCTCTCTCTCTCTCTCTCTCTCTCTCTCTCTCTCTCTCTCTCTCTCTCTCTCCTCTCTAAAATGAATAAATAAAAAAGAAAATTAAAGTATGCGAATATGTACAGACCTGAGAGACTGCAAGTGTCAGCCCTGTGGGCCACCAGAGCCAACTGATCTAAACGTATCCCCTAGGTGACAGCCACAAAAATCGAGGTGCCCAACAAGTATACAAGCTCCTTTCCAGGAGATATCAGTTCCCTGCAGCAAGGAGAGAGCAATGCAAAGATGGGGTCCACCAGCCTGCATCCCAGAGAGCAGCTCAGGAGGCCGTTTTGTGTGTGACAAACCACAAACCTACTCCTCAGGGTAAAGCTCCAGGACAAGTAGAGGGGCCTGTTTCAAAGAAGGCTGGAGTGTGTGTCTCAGTCCCCTGCCTGTTTTGTGCCCACATGTGATATCCAGTGAAGAACTGTCTCTTCATTGTTACAGTCGCACGGGACCCAGATAGGTAAGCTTTCTGCCCACCAGAACCGGGCAATCAAATCAAGGGGTGTTCCCCTGGGCAGCAGCCACACAACGCAGAGAATCAGATGTAAAAAATGAAGCATTCAATGTGTCAAAGAGCCCCACTGTGAGATATGGGTGCTCTGGAGCACAGCAGAGAGAAAGCGTGAAGACACTGCCACCCTCGGAGGTCCCTGGAGCAGATTACACTCTGCCCTCAGACATGTGTTTGTTTAGAAGCTTGCCTCTTGGCCACAGCTGTAAAGGTAAGCTAGTAGGTCTCTTTCATGGGAAAACTAGGCATTTCTGTTTGCTGCCTCTTGCTGTACCCAGTGGGTAGTAGCTGCTTAAGAACTTTATTTCTTATAGTCCTGTGGCACCTGCAAGCATTAAGGCTCCTGGCCTTAGAGCTAGGTATCCTGAAGGTGGCCCATAGGCAGCTGCCATAAAAATCCAGGTATCAGATAAGATAAGGGTAGAAGCTCATATCCAGGAAATACCAGTGAGCTGGAGAAAGGCAGACAGGAAGCAAAAGTAGGGTCCATACTAGCCTCTGTCACCAGCAAGTATGTCTGTGGGCCCCCAGATATGTGGTAAGCATATGCTTGCCCCTCAGGCTCACACTTTAAAAGAAGAGAATAATGTGCTCTCACAGAAAGTCTGGGTGTTTTTCCATTGGCGGCCTCTGCACTGGACTCTGGGGTGGGTGGGTCCACGTGCCAGCTCTTTCAGTGAAGCCTTGTTGGTCTCGTGCATGCGAGCCCCATTCCTTTTCAAAGCTAGATGTTTTAGGGGCTCGCGTCTTAGATGCAGGTCTTAAAAGTTGGGGTGACTGATGTGGGTTTTAAACCCTTCACTTATCAGGGAGAAGCTTGGAGTTCTACGTCACCTCTCAATTGTGGGTTGCCACGCTGTAAAGGTGGGGTTTATCATGAGATTGTGTCTTAGCCCCTCCAACTTACTTGTCTACTGTGGTGGAGTCACTCAGCTAGTGTGTGGGGTTTTTCCAAAAGAAATTGTGCCATACGTAGCTATCGATTTGGTGTGTTCACGTGAGAAGGTGAGTCCAGTGTTTTCCTACGTCACCATCTTGAACGGAAATCCTGTCAGATGATTCTTACCCATATTTAACAAGTAAAGAAACTGCCTTAAGAGTTATATCACACACATAGAATTAAGTTGCAGAGGGAGGAGTCTCAAACATAAAACTAGAGCTCTAAATTTCCTGAAGGTTTCTTTAAACCGCCTTAACTCTGAAATTGATCTTGGCCCCTAAATAGGGAATATCATCTCTGTGGTCTTATTTTGAGGCCAAATATGGAATTTATAGCTTTGCATCCCTTTGGTGCATCTGAGAGGACAGAGTGACAGTGCTTCTAAGTAATTTTAGAATATCCATTGCTTTCAGTTTGAAAATAGCAGTTATATTCGCTTACTAGGGCTGCCATAACAGAAGCGTATTTTCCCACATTTCTGAAGGCTGCAAGTCCAAGATCAAGGTGTCAAAAAACCTGAGCCTTTTCTCCTTGGCTTCCTAGGGTCTTTGTCTTCATACGGTCTTCCTGTTGTGTGTCTGCGTGCAAATATCTTCTTAGAAAGACACCAGTCGTTTGGGATTAGAGCCCACTGTAAGAGCTCATTTTAATTTAATTGTTATTTTAAAGATCCTATCTCCAGATACTGTCCGTCATTATCGGAGGTACTGGGGTTTAGGTTGCAAGGTGAATTTGTAGGAGTGCACAATTCTGCTCAGAACAGTAGTCTCTGTGTAGATTTAAACTATAGGCCTGACCTGTGGTGGCGCAGTGGATAAAGCGTCGACCTGGAAATGCTGAGGTCGCCGGTTCGAAACTCTGCGCTTGCCTGGTCAAGGCACATATGGGAGTTGATGCTTCCAGCTCCTCCCCTCCCTCTCTCTCTCTGTCTCTCCTTTCTCTCTCTCTCTCTGTCTCTCCCTCTCCTCTCTAAAATGAATAAATAAAAAATTTAAAAAAAAATAAATAAATAAACTATAAACCAAAGTGGATTAATGCCAGAGAAAATTAGAGCACTTACCATTTTTTGCTTTGATAGAGATAATAGTATACTGCCCACTGCTCACAAAAATTAGGGGATATTTCAAAATGAATGTGAAGCTGGTTTATTGTGGAAATGATCCAGGCCTTATGACAAAGAGGAAGAGTAAAATTAGGGAGAAGTAGAAGACAACTTAAGAGTCAGGATGGTTCTTAAGGAAATGCTATTGAAGGAGAAAGGAACTGTTCTTCTCAAAGGATGGCCTATTTCATGGACTTTGATTTCATTATAATCCTCGGCCTACTTTTACTCTGCTTGGTCATTTCTGGAACTTTGCTGAATTAGTAATTAAACTATAGGATTTTTAATGTAATTCTGATGCAAATTATATTCTGAGCTAAAAACTGGTATTGCTGACCCAATATTACAACTTTATTCTGAGAATGAACCCACAACTTGACACATTAATCATTTAAAGGCCAAAGTCTCAGTCAGGGGAACACTGCTTCTACCACAGCACACCGCTATTTTCAGGCATATATGTTATCGTTTTAATTGAATTTTTAAATAGATTTGAAATTGGTATATATTTTTTCCATCTCTATGTTCTCGTTGTATAACCTTTGTCCTATTTTTGCTTCCTGAGTTATTCTGATCTTAGTCCTTATGATTTGTACTCCTTGTACAGCAGAATTAAATAATTTGACTAGTTTAACCGCTGCTAGCCTTAACATCTGAGGTCACACATGGTTCTCTGGCTCCCAAAGCTGACTGACAACAACAGCAGGTGCCGAGCTTATCACATCCCCCCCAAGGCTTTAAGGCTTTCTCATTCGCCACCCCCTCCAAAAACCTTTTACTCACAGTGCTAACCCACAGTGATTTCCCTCCTGTGTCTGTGGTATTTGTGAACATCTAATTTTTATTTTCTATTTCTATTAATATTTAACCTACCATGACTTTATGTCACCCTTCTCCCACTGGATTGCTGCTTTAAAAAGCCTTAAAAGTGACTGACTTAGGTCTATCTCTGTATTCCTCATGACCAGCACAGGGAAACCTGTGAGCGTAGCTAACTTTCCAGTGGCCGTGGAGAGGCTAACTGGTCACCTATCTGCAGGGAGCTGGGTGGCAGTGGAGGGAAGAGAAGAAGCGATTAAGCATGTGCTGGAGAACTCACTTTCAAGGTCATCACTAATCAGTCATTCTGTGGCATGACCAGCGGGGGATTATAAAGTCGTGGCTATAGCCAACCCTTCCTACTTTATCTTCCTCTGTTCTGTCTTCCCATAGTAGATTCTGAACCTGAGCATAGGGATAAAAAAAGGTGAATGACACACCGGGCCTCTATTCTCAGGGAGCTCACTGACACCTACCTGAAGGGTCTGCCACAGAGGGTCTCTACAGAAAGTCTTTGGTAGGTTCAACTATGTCAACCTGGTTAATATGGAACATTGCCTGGAATCCTCTTCCCTATATGATCCCAGGCTAAGAACTGACATGAGTATGGGAAGACAGTATGGAAACAGCAACCGTTATTTCTGCAGGCAGGTTGTGGTTAAATGTGGAGAACAACTCAGAGGGGTCAGTGGATACCAACTTGTCCTGACTTCCTCCAGCTTCCTGTCCAGTTCTTCCTCATGACTGTCATTGCTGCTGACCAGCAGCAGCCCCGGGCTCCCAGACAGCTACCTGGACAGCTGCACAAACAGTTGCCACCGTAGGTGATAGCTTTCCATGGGCTCTTCCCCAGCTCGCCTCCATGGCCCTGCCCTGGCCACTGAACACCCTGCTTCCGAGGTTCCCCTGCAAGTTCTTGCCCACCAGCCCCAGTGCTTTAGAAACGCTGACTGGTGACCTCTCTCTGATCCTTCATTTCTCCCTTCTGGATACTTACTTCCTTAGCTACTCTGACGACTGCAGGAGGTCTCATTGCCATAAGGAACCTTTATTCCGTAATGCACTGCTTCAGCTTCCCCAGCTGAATCCTGATGAATTCGGTAACACATCTAATACTTACGCCTTCTTGATGAGCTGTGGCAGAAAATGTTGTGCTGTCTTAGTGAGTGACAGAGGCAGCAAAGACAGATCATTTTTATGCAGCTCTCTTACTTATGATCAGATATACTAATTTGGGATAAAATTAATAGAAGTCATGGGTGTGTTGGTGGCCAGTAAAAAAGTAGCTTACTATTAAGATTATATCAAGAATCAAAGAAGTAACTACTTTCAACTTCCTCAGTCCACTAAGATAATGGCTCTACGGAAGAATAATGACAAAATATTCCCGTTTGGAACAGTTTGGAATGATAAAGGATGGTCCTTTACATCATTAGCAATATAAGTTCTTAGCCTATGCATTAAAAAACAATACATTTTAGCTTGAAACCTTGTCCGCTTTTAGAATTTGGATGTACTCCACTATCCCTAGGGGAGTTTTCTCATCAATACAATATGTAATCTTTTAGTGAATTTTTCCTCACAAGTTTTCTGTGAGACTCTGGGCATTAAGGTAGGTACGTAATAGTCAAAAACAGTATAGACTCCAAAAGTGAAATCTGAGGCATGGAAAACAGGAATGGGGTTTTGGAGATCACTAGTCCTAGGTAATGACCAACATTATAGCATACTCTGAGAATGGATGGAGCTCCAAGTAGTGGGCTGGGCATTGAGCATAATCCACAGCTGACCTTGATCTCTATAAGTATGTAAAAAGAATAGCTGATACTGATGGGCATGTGGCCTGGGTGTGACAGGGAGAACATCTCTCTCCAGGTATATGCTCTAGTAGATCACAAAGTGTCCACCCCAAACAGAAAGATCAACGGCTCTGACTTTCTCACATTTATACCCTGCAGAAACTAACACATTGATATAGTCCATAAAAGTTCTGTAGGTGTAGAGAGATGTCTTAGGAAGAGATAAAAGTAAGGGATGTGAGATGCCAAGGTTAGGCTCAGACTCATTTAAGAGACATCATTCAAACACACTCGAGACCTAGTTATAGTATTGTGTATCACTTACTCCCCAACAACTTATTTGTTGACATCCAACAGTCTTACACACTCCTGAAGGGACATCAAATGAGCAAACCGTTAGGATTTTAAGTACTTTCTGAGCTCAATATATAAAGTACCTATACATCTTGACAACAAAAAGGGATTATTACAGATACAAGTCTAATCTTTAGTTTCTACAGGTAGAGTTGCCAGGCAACCATCATACTACGACACACAAGACTGTCATTATGGATCAGCTGCCTTCTCCTGAAACGCCTTTGCTGCCAAAGTGAAAAGCAATGCAGGCAGCAATGTCACTTGAAAGGAGCCATCCCCCAGGTACTATTACTTGCTGCAATCTTCTCTTACAGAAATTGCACAATACTCTGGAGCTGGCTAAAATGATTTCATGTTATTAGAATATTTTATTTCAGAATAGAAAATACACTTACATTAAGAAAAGATTGTGACTGAAAAGATAACGCAGATTATTAAACTTTGAAATTAGCAAAGTAAATTATTTATCATTAATATAAGACACCAGGGGTCCCAAGTACAGCAGAAAAGGTGCTGCGTTATTCATACTCTGGTTACTGCTGAGTTTTCCTCCATGGCAATTTCATCCATACCACTCACAGGATGACAATTTTATATCGTAAGAGGTCCCCTGGTAGAGGATATTAATTTATAATAGAGGAGAACAGCAGGGGGAATTTTTTTTGTGTGCTCCTTGCCAGTAAGGCACACAAACTGCTCCCTTGAGGCACATACAGTTATATATTAAAACATTAGTGATGGCACTAGAGTTAATAAGAGATATAATATACAATACAGCCATGTATAGTATATATTAACAATCCACAAAAAAGATATTGCAGATCCTAAAAGAAATTTCCCAGGATAAATTGTGTTCCATACTTTCTTGTGGTTTAAAAGTACACAGTCTGAAAATATGTAATGCATCCTCAGTGGGATTCACAATTATCTGAGGTCAAATATCTGAAATTCTGTTTCCTAATGAAGCATAAACCATAAAATTTCTTACTGTTGTCTCTAAACTATAATAGAACTGCCAGTAACCAACGGATGAAATAAATGTTTTCAAAGTAATGGGAAGCATTAAGCTACATTAGTGGTTTCCATTGTTCCTTAAATGATTCCTTCTCCACATGAAAAATGTTTTCAACTTGATTCCTCAAAATGAAAAATAGATAATATGTCTACTTCAAGCTATTAAGAAACACTAATTTAGGATCTAGTTAATGTTATGAACTTTGCATTTTGATTAAGATCTAGCCATAATCCTGGATAAAACTAATTTTAAAAATGTATGCATTATGTTTTAAGGACTTTAAAATATTTTGATAAAATAATCTTCTAATATGAAATTATCATTCTCTGTTTAGGAGCTAAAAAGCACAAATCCTCAGGTAGAAGTTCAATAGTATATAAAAGGTCACAAAACAAAATAGTTGTGGAGTCCAACCAGGAGACTTCATTCAAGTCAAACTAAACCTTCAGTGAGGAGCTAGAGTTATTGTCATGTCTTACAGAAAATATCTTGTTTGTCATAGTAGTTATTTTTCTTATTTTAATTGAGATATAACTGACATACAACATGATATTAGTTTCAGGTTTATATCATAATGATTCAACATTTGTACATATTGAGAAATGCCCACAATAAGTCTAGTTGGCATCTGTCACCATATCAAGTTCCAAAATTTTTTTCTTCTGATAAGAACTTTTAAGATCTAATCTATTAACAACTTTAAAATATGTAATTAGGTATTATCAACTATAGTCACCATGCTGAACATTACCTTTCCATGACTTATTTTACAACTAGAAGTTTGAAACTTTTGACTCTTTCACCCATTTTTCCCACCTTCAACCCACTGCCCCCATCTCTGATAACTCGCAGTCTATTCTGTGTCTATGAGCTCAGTTTTTATTGTTCTTGTTTGGATTCCAGATATAAGTGAGCTCATACAGTATTTGCCTTTCTCTAACTTATTTCACTTAGCATAATGCCTTCAAGGTCCATCCATGTTGTCATATATGGCAACATTTCCTTATTTTTATGCCCAAATAATATTTCATTGTGATGTATTATGTATATATATGTACATGTACATATATGTGTGTGTGTGTATATATATATATGTGTATGTGTGTGTATATATATATATATATATATATATATATATATATTCATTTGTCAAAGGCACTTAGGTTGTTTCTATATCTTGGCTATCTGTAAATGCTGCCAAGATATTTTTTTGAATTAGTGTTTTCACCAGATAAAACCCAAAATTGGAATTGTTGGATCATATGTTCTATTTTTAATTTTTTGAGAAGCTTCTGTGCTGTTTTCCATGGTGGCTGTGCTAATTATAGTCTCATTAACAGTGCACAAGGGTTTGATTTTCTCCACATCCTCACCAATGCTTGTTATTTCTTGTTTGTGTTTTTTTGTTTATTTTATAATAGTAATTCTTACAGTTATGAGGGGATATCTCATTGAGGTTTTGATTTGCATGTCCCTGATGATTAGTGATACTAAGCCTCTTTTCATGTACTTGTTGGCCATCTGTATGTCTTCTCTGGGAAAATGTCTAGTCAGATCCTCTGCTCATTTTCAGTCCTTTTAAATGTATTTTGGAATTTAACCCTTTGTCTGATATTTGATTTGCAGGTATTTCCTCCCATTCAGTAGGTTGCCTTTTGTTTGGTTGGTTGTTTCTTACTGTGCAGAGCATTTTAATTTTATGGAGTCCTTATGTTGTCTCTGCTTTTTATTTTTTTATGTGTATGTTGCTTTTGCTGTCAAATCCAGAACATCACTGCCAAGACCACTGTCAAGGACCTTACTGCCTGTGTTCTCTTCTAGCAGTTTTATGGTTTTAGGTCTCATCTTCAAGTCTTTTATCTATTTTGAGTTAATTCACATGTATGGTATAAGAGAGTGATCCATTTTTATTCTTTTGCAGGTAGGTGTCCAGTTTTCCCAGCATCATTTATTGAAGAGTCTTTATTTTACCCATTGTACATCTTGGCTTCTTTGTCATAAATTAATTGACCTTAATGTGTGTGTTTATTTCTGGTCTCTCTGTTCTGTTCTATTAATCTATGTGTATGTTCTTAGAACAATACATACTGTTTAAATTACTATCACTTTATAATATAGTTTAAATTCAGAAAGCATGATACCTTCAGTTTTGTTCTTTCTCAAGATTCTTTGGCTGTTTAAAGTCTTCTGTAGTTCTATACAAATTTTTGAATTGTTATTCTATTTCTGTGAAAAATACTTTTGGAATTTTGATAGGAATTACAATGACTCTCTAGATTGCTTAGGGCACTATGGACATTTTAACATTATTAATTCTTCCAGTCCATGAGCACACAATATCTTCCCATTTATTTGTGTCTTCTTCAATTTACTTCATTGTCTTATAGTTTTCAGTCTACAGGTTTTTCACCTCCTTAGTTAAATTTATTCCTATGTATTTTCTCTCGGATGCAATTGTAAGTGGGATTTTTTCTTTATTCCTCTTTCTGATATTTGTTATAAGTGTATAAATATACAATATATTTTGGTATATTGATAGTGTATCCTGCAACTTACTATACTCATTTATTCTAACAGTATTTTGGCGGTCTTTGGGGATTTTTAAAATTGAATTTATTGGGGTGACATAGTTAACAAAACTATACATACTTCAGGTGCACAGTTCTACAACACATCTTCTGTATGCTATATTGTGTGTTTACCAACCCCAAGTAAATACATCATGCCACGCTCTTCTGTCTAGCAACATTTCTGCTGAAAATGAATGTAAATACTCTTATGGGAGTTCCCTTATCCACAATAAGTTCTTTTTCTCTTGCTGCTTTTAAGATTCTCTCATTGTCTTTAACTTTTGATGTTTTAATTATAATGGGTCTTAGAGTGTCTTTGGGTTTATCTTATTTGGAACTCTATGGGTTTCCTAGATGGATGTCTATATCAAGTTAGGAAAGTGCTCAGCCATTAGTTCAAATAAGTTTTCTGCTCTTTTCTCCCTCTCTCTTCTTTTTCTGGGACCTCTCTAATGCAAATGTTCGTTCACTCATTTTTCCATAAGCCATTTCATCTGTCTCTACTCTTTTTGCTGCTCTGATTGGGTGAGTCCCACTGCCCTGTCTATAATTCCCCAGGTCCTCCCTTCTGCTTCATCGAGTCTGCTGCTGAACCTTCGCCGTGTGTTTTTCACGTCAGTTATTGTATTCCTTAGCTCTGTGACGTCTATTTGGTACTTTCTTATCCTTTTCTCCTTGTTGAAGTTTTCATGTCTTTATTCATTTTTCCCACGAGTTAGTTACTTTAGAAAGTAAATCAGTCATCTCCATTTCATGAAGGTTTTTTTTTTTCTGAGGTTTTACCTTAATATTTAGTTGGAACATATTCATCATCATTTTGTGTGACATTCTATGTTGGTTTCTATGCACTAGATAAAACCACCACCTCTTCCTGTCTGGAAGGAGTGCCCTTGCAGAGGAGATGGGCCTTATTGTTCAGCCTTGCCTTTTCTTGTCTCACAAACCTATGTGACTGTCTAAGCCAATTTTATTTTCAGTCACTCCCAGTTGTTGAAGGTGTTACACAATACCTGTCAGTGCCTTGATTAGGTGGAGCTCAGTCAGCACCTAGATTCAGGCCAATTGGAAGACAGACCCTCAAGTAATAGCTTTTAAAGTACATTAGTCCCCTTTATCTGTGGTTCCACTCTCTCAATTTCCTGAGGTCAACAGCAGTCTGATTACAAATGGAAAATTCCAAAAATAATTAAGTTTTAAATTGCACACCGTTCTGAATAGCGTGATGAAATCACATTCCATCCTGCCCAGGACACAAGCATCATTTTGTCCATTGGTACCTGCACAGTGTATGCCCTCAGCCCATGAGTCACTTAGTAGCCAGGTTGGTTCTCAGATTGACCATCGCATTATCACAGTATTTATGTTCAAGTAACCCCTATTTCCCTTACGATGCCTAATTTATAAATGAGACTGTATCACAGGTATGTAGGCATAGGAAAAAACATAGTGCCCTGACTAAGTAGCATCATGCTGATACACCAAGGTTGTGGGTTTGATCCCTAGTCAGGGCACATAAGCGCAACAACAAATCGATGTTCCTCTTCCCCTTCCTCTTAAAAATCAATCAATAAATATATATTTTAAAACATAGTATATATAGGGTTCAGGACTGTTATGGTTTCTGACAGCCACTAGGGTTCTTAGAACGTATGTCCTGCAGGTATGGGGTAAGTACTGCATGCAAATATATCCAGTCCTATGGGAGCCACAGTCCTGAGCCCCACTGACAGTCACAGCCAGGCTGTGTAGAGGTGTCCCTTGAGTGGCAGTTGCAAGTGTACGGTTCCTTTCTGGGAGATAGTAGGGAACTGGAACAAGGTGAAGGGAGTGCCCAAAGGTGGGGTCCACCAGCCTACGTTCTGTGAGAGCATCTCTGTAGGCCTCTAGATTTATGCTCAACCTGAATCCTGCCCCTCAGACAAAAGCTGCAGGACACACAAACCTCCTTCACAGAAAGAATGAGGGTGTGCCTTAGTCTGTATGCAGGGACTTGGTAGGGGAGGTTAGGGGGGGTAGCTTACCAACAACTCTCTAACTCAGTCCTGTGGAACCCAGAAACGCAAGCCCCCCTGGCCAGCAGAGCCAGCCTATCCAGGAGGGTCCCCTGGGTGACAGCTGCAAACACCAGGGCCCCAGACACATGCAGAAGTTCCCCTCTGGGGGACTCTGGCCCGCAGGAGTGCCACACAGGGAGAGGACAAAGACGATGGTTGCTCTCTCAAGCCTCTCAACAGGATTACAGGCAGTCCTTACACGTGTTCCCAGTAAGAAGCCTGCCCTGGGGTGGCAGCGGGTTTAGAACCCTTTCTTCGTTACCATCCTGTGGGACCTGGGAAGATGAGCCACGTAACATGGCGTTGTCCCTGGTAGTAACGATAAAAAGCAGGGCTCCAGACTAGGATTTAACTTCCTTCCGGGAGGTGCCAGTGAGCGAGAGCAGGGCCAAGAGGGAGCACAGAGACTGTCCACCAGCCTCTGCCCGCTGAGGGGTCACCCGAGGCCCCCCGATGTCTGCCAAACTGGGCACCTGCCCCTCAGGCCAAAACTGTTGGACAAGCAAAATAGATCTCCTTTGCAGTAAGGCTAGGAGTGGGTGTCAGGCTCTCGGTGCGGTATCCCAGTAGTGACAGACAGCCAGAAACTGTCTCTGTTACTGTAACAGTCCTGTGGGATTCAGGAACACAAGCCCCACTGACCAGCAGAGCCAGGTATCCCCTGGGCAGCCAGGAAAACCAGGGAACCGGATTCATGTGCTCTGGGCATGGGGCCAATAGCCTCCGTCCCCTGAGCGCACCCCAACAAGGTCCCTAATGTCTGTCGAGTTAGATGCCTGCCCTTCAGGCCACTGCTTTCAGGTAAGTGAGCCTCTTACACATAAGAGGCACCTCTCAATAGGCGGTTCTGTGCTGGGTGAGCCCTTTAAGAGCTGTTTCTCATTTGCTGTAACCTTGTGTGTGTCATGGAAGCAAGCCACATTTTTTTCCAAAGCTTGATGTTTTGGGGGCTTGTCTCTCAGGTGCAGGTCTTACAAGTTAGGGTGCCTGATATGGGGTTCATACCCACTGCTCATCTGGAAGAAGCTCCAGGTTTGAGTTCCCTCCTGACTGCGAGTCACAGGGCAAGAGCATGTCCCAGCCTCTCCCATTTGCTTCAACCTGTGATTTTTGAAGGAAATTGTTCCATATGTGACAGTAGATTCGATGTGTTCACAGGAGGTAAGTTCAAGAGCATGTCCCAGACTCTCCCTTCAACCTGTGATTTTTGAAGGAAATTGTTCCATATGTGACGGTAGATTCAATGTGTTCACAGGAGGTAAGTTCAGGACCTTACATGGCTATGTGGGAAGCAACACTTCTGTTTTCAAAGTAGTAAACTGTGTGTCCCTTACAAGTCTAGGCCAGCTGGAACACTGATTAGACCAATGTTGGAGGGGCCAATTCTATCAACAACAAAAATCTCTCCATGTAGTATTCCCTTTTTCCCACCATACACCTGACAGTTTCTAGCTTTTCTTAAAATACTCCTTATCACATGGCAGTGTTTCTTCTTGTTCAGTATTTATCCTGGTTGGTCTCCTAGATTCTATGGTTGAACTCTCACCTCAGCTGTGCAATGTCACCCATGTTCCCAGCCCCATCTAGATCTGTCCACACAAGGCCAAGTCCCACTGTCCACCAGCTTACTGGTGAGGACTCACCGTATGTCCCACTGGTGACTTCAAACATTCTACCTCCATTCATGGTAGTATCACCCACCCAGACATTTTTATTTCTTACGCAGTCATGTATCAGTTAATAACAGGGATACATTCTGAGAAATGCACTGTTCAGTGGTTTTGTCATTGTGTTAACATCACAGACTGCATGTACACAAACCTAGGAAGTATAACCTACTGTACACCTAGGCCCTATGGTATGACTTATAGCTCTCAGGCTGCAAACCTGCACAGCCTGTTCCTCTGATGAGTAGTACTGCGGTCAATTATATCATCATGGTGAGTATTTCTGTCTAAATATAGAAAATGTACAGGGAAAACACAGTATAAAACATTTTCTTAACTAGTACACCTACCTATACTGTATAGGGCACTCACTATGAATGGAGCTTGCAGGACTGCAAGTTGCTCTGGGTGCGTTGGTGAGTGTATCGGCAGACATGGGATATTATGGACATTACTACAGACTTTATAAATACTGTAGTCCATCACTATCACAAACGCATGCATAATGAATGCATTGTGCTACAACGTCATGATGGCTACCACATCCCTAGGCAATGGAATTTTTCAGCTTCATCATAATCTTATGGGACCACTGTAATATATGCAGTCCATCATTGACCAAAAAGTTGTTATGCAACACATGACTATAATTAAAACTGATTACAACACCTGTCTCCTGGCCTTTCTCTGAAGATTAATGAGATCTCTAATCTAGTGTCAAATTGTTGGTGCCCACTACCTGTTAGCTGCCATTATTAATAATGCTAATCATTAGTTAAGCCTCAAGCATTTTTGACCTGTTCCTCGTTCTAATATTTCAATGTTCCCAAATGACTCCTGTGCTCTTTTCTCCGCACGCTGTCTTCCTTCATCTCTGCCCTGAACTGTTGCAGCAACTCCTTTTCATCTCTTTGCAGTTCTGCTCCATTGCTACTGTGGCAATTTTGCCTGGAATGCTAATCTGTTTAAGTGACTCCCCCACTTAGAACTCTTTGTCAGCAGGAGCAACAAGGAAGTCCTTAGCTTGATGTGGGGCAGCTGTGTTAGGCTTGCTTGCGGGTTTAGCAACTGCAAGCGCTTTGCTTGATTAGTGGCAGAGGCACGTGCGCATAGTCTGTATCAGGCTCTGGGTGCTGCCCCCAGACGGCGGTTCTCCCAGATCGCTCTTCCACCACCGCGAGGGGCAGTTTTCCTTGCTCTCTTGCCCTTACTGTAAATAGCAGGTTTTCCTTTGCTAGCTCTTTCGCTTTTGTTATTTGCTCGCCTGTCTTTGTGAGCCTCCAGTAAACGGGTATGGCCCGAGGCTTTCTGGATCTGCAGTTTCTCTACCGTCAGCCCAAACCCAATGTGAACCTGGCTGGCCTCGGCCACCGGCAATACACTTGATATGTGATGATTTTACAAAATGGGCCCAGCCTCTTAACCTCCTTGAGTACATTCCAGAATGTTCCTCAACACATTTTGGCATTTCATACCTCATTCCTCTGCTTGGAGTGTTCTCCCCAATTTCTTTATTTGGTGCGGTGGGGATATTTTGTTTTCCCTAATCTCGCTGAGGTCTATTCTCGGTACCATTCTCCCTGTTCCAGGACGCTGGCTGCTAAAGACTAAATTACCTGGATCGCCTTGCTTGTCCATGTCTTGTTGAGTTGAGTCACAAAGAGCAACTATAGAAGATCCAGGGTAAAAAGAGAGCAAGCTCAGAGTATTGACTCCTCTCGCTCTCCCTCCCTCGTTGCCATGGCTCTGGGCGTGCGGCATCCCTGAATAACTACGGCTTCTCTCAGGTGCCCCTTCTACCGTCCGCAGCGACAGCTCCCAAGTTGGACCTGACCGCATCGCTCCTGCCCCCGCCCGCAGGCCTGGGAGGAGTGGTGGTTACTGCTGTTACTAGGTCCTTCATTAACAGTTATCTCTCAAAATCCTAGCTGACCTGCCAAAATATATAACCTGATTCTAATCATGAGGAAACACCAGATAAACCCAAGTTGAGGGATATAGTCTACTAAGTAAGCTGTTCTAAAAATGTCAAGGCCCTTTACACATCTACCCCTTTGCCCTCCAGAGAAAGTCTGAGGAACTGTTCCAGATTTCAGAGATAGGAGAATTAAATGTGGTATGTAATCCTTATTGAATTGTGAACTGAAAAGGAAAAAAGAAAAGTCGTACAATTGGAAAAATTTGAATATGGTCTTTGGATTAGAAAAACGTGTTATGTTTTAAAGTTCCTAATTTGATAATTATGTCCTAATTATATAACAATGGTTTTGTTCTCAGGAAATATGTACTGACATATTTAGGGATATGTAATGCCGTGGCCGAGGCCAGGCAGGTTCCCGTTGGATTTGGGCTGACGGTAGAAAAACTGTGGAGCCAGAAAGCATGGGGCCATTCCCATTTATTGGAGGCTTGCAAAGATAGGCAAGCAAATAAACAACAAAAGGGAAAGAAACAGAGGAAAATCTGCTATTCACAGTAAAGGCAAGGGAGTAAGGAAAATCGCACCTCCTGGTAGGGGGGAGTGATCTGGGAGAACCCCTGCCCAGGAGAAGCACCCACAGCCTTAGAGAGGTCGTGCACTCGTGCCTCTGCACGTGCTCCTGCCCTAATCAAGTCCAGTGCTTGCAGCCGGTAAACCCAAGAGCAAGCCGTTATAACACAGCTGCCCCACAAGATACATGAACTTGATGTGTACAAGTTACTCTTCGACGGTTTAGGAACAGCATAGGTGTGTGTGTGTGTGTATAAAATTAAAAAATGGTACACCTGTATAGGGCATATATATGGGTATAAACACACACACACATCTATATCTATCCATCTATAGAGAAATAAGGCAAATGTTCAACTGGTGAACCCTAACTGAAAACACCTATGAAACTCCATTCATCAATAAATGCTCAACTTTACCCTTACCTTCCTATTAATAGTAACTGTTAATCAATAGAGCAAACTATGACTTAGATACTTTATATCCAATTATGTCATCTTTATAACAACCATGAGAAGGTTTTGTCATAAGCTCCTTTTGAGAGCCCAGAGTTGCCGAGGTGAGTCCTTGAGCCAGGCTCAGCGTATCTGCAGCATGCGGGTCATTAAGCCTGCTGCTGTCTTCCTGCACTGGGCACTGTTCCATGCTTTCTCTACCATGTTTCCAAAGCATTTGACACCCATCTCTTCTTCTGCACTTATCATGTGGACTGTTACTATTTTTAAAACTATGTGTCTTTCTCACTGTTTCTTCCCTCCAATCTAATACAAAGTCTGACACATAGTAGGCATCTAATAGTAAATAAATAGGCAGGGAGTGTATGCAGTTTCCTCCACCTTTTACCACCACAGGGAAGGGCAATTCAAGGCACCCTGGAGTGGGATGATAGAAACGTCATCATCCTCAATTGCTCTGTCAGTATGACAGCTACTCACCACGTGTGTCTGCTGAACACTTGAAATGTGGCTAGTCCAAACTGAGAAGTTCTGATATTATGAAAGAAGTTGAATATCTCATAGTATTTTTCCTTGTTTATGTAAATGATATTTTAGATGTATTGGTTTAAAGAAAATGCATTAAAATTAATTTTTTTAACCTGAGGTTAAATACATAGTTGCCAGGCTGGTGCTGGTCTACACAGATGAGCAAGTTACTAATTCAGCTGCTTTGCTGATTCTGATTTTTCTCTGACAAGAACAGCAAATAATTGTTGCCTTCTTCATCCCTTTTTAAAACTTAAATATGAAGTCTACTGGGGCAGTGTTCTTGAACTTTAATGTACCGCCAGCAGACATCTTATTAAAATGTGGATTCTGATCACAGGAGGTCTGGGGTGGGCCTATGATTCTGCGTTCCAAACAGCTCCATTCTGGTGCTGTCATTCTGGGCCACACTCTGAGTAGAGAGGGACTAAGGCATGCCAGCTGTAATTTGATGCAGGTGTTAGCATATAAATATTTCATTAACCTAAGGAAAGTCAGTATTTTAGGAAGTCTAATTACTGCTAACCACCTCGAGTTATATCAGATAGGCATCAGAATGTGAGTTCCACAAACTAACAATATGAGTTACCACACTATTAATAAACTGCTAACAAATGCAAACAAACTTAGTTTCTTCTAAGATCATCTAAGAAACAGAACTATGCTAGTGCTTGTCTATAAATACAAACTGTTTTAACAATCCCAGTTGTGCTTCAGGGGATATTGTAGGAAGTCAGCTGGACCTAAGATGACCCCTGAATTCTGGATGTACTTAAAAAGTATAGCTAGACTGAAAAAAGAGACTATGTTCTTCCTGTGTGCGTGGAATTCCACCTAAATATTTCTGTATCTCAATATATATATTTTGTATTTTTCTAAAGTGAGTAGTGGGGGTGGGGGGCAGGCAGACATACTCCTGCATGCCTCTGACCCAGATCCACCCCTCATGCCCAACAGGGGGCGATGCTTGGCCCCTCTGGGGTATTTCTCCATTGCAATCGGAGCCATTCTGGTGCCTGAGGTGGAAGCCATGGAGCCATCCTCAGCACCTGGGGTCAACTCTGCTCCAATGGAGCCTTGGCTGCGGGAGGAGAAGAGAGAGACAGAGAGAAAGGAGAGGAGGAAGGGTGGAGAAGCAGATGGGCGCTTCTCCTGTGTGCCCTGGCTGGGAATCAAACCCAGGACTTCCACATACTGGGCCGACACTCTACTGCTGAGCCAACCAGCCAGGGCCTCTCAATATATTTTTTAAATGAAAAAATCTCTTATTCATAACACAAGTTAATGCGGCCAGGAACTATGTTGTAAGACATGACAAACAACAACCACAGCTGGGCTGTCAAACAGCAAACCAAATATGTCTAAACACTGATATCAGAGTGGTGGGAGCTTATAATGTGCCCTGAGGAACAAGGAATTGTCGATAGTGTTGTGGCAAAAAAACACCATTTCCAAGAGAAAATTTGAATAACGGAACATTTTTGATAACTTATTAATAATAGTATTAATAGTAGTACCTTTCATCTTCTCATTTTATAGAAGAGAAAACATCAGATTAGATGGGAGCTAAGACTTGAAAACTAAATCCCCTTCCATTTGCAACCAGTGCGTGAACCGTTAGTAAGAAACAAAGGCAGCCAGTTGGAATGTGAGGCCATGTGAATGGAGGTGCAGTCCCAGCGGCAGGCAGAAATTTGCTCGCATCTTCACTTGTCCTGAGATATAGCCAATACCTGTACTCCGCTTTCCCCTCTTTCCCCTCGAAAATGCTTTCCTCAAAGAAATAGCTAATCAGCACATTTACAAAGGGGGAATGTAATTGCTAAATCTCAAGTAGCCACTAACAGGATGGGGGCAGCACCGGGCCATCAGCAGGGGAGGAAGCCTGACCTTCGCCCTGAAATCATGTCCTTAGGCAATGTGATGTAAGACCTGATTCATTTATTCAGACACCCAAAAAAACTTCTACCATGACTTACCAACAGAGAAATAAATCATTTATCTACAGCAGTCATGAAAATAAACTCACAAATAGATGATGGAGTTACCTCAAAAAAATAAAAATGGAACTGCCTTATGACCCAGCAATTCCACTTCTGGGAATATATCCAAGTAAACTGAAACACTAATTCAAACAAATACATACCCCTATTTTCACTGCAGCACTATTTACAATAGCCAAGATGTAGAAGCAACCTAAGTGCCTACAGGTAAATGAATGGATAAAAAGGCTGTGGTAGATTTACACAATGGAATAGTACTCAGCCATAAAAAAAAAAGGAACTCTTACACTTTGCAACAGCATGGATGGACGTGGAGAGTATTTATGCTAAATAAACTAAGCCAGTGAGACATGTACCATATGATTTCACTCATATATGGACTCTAATGAAAAAATGAACTAACAAACAAAATAGAAACAGACTCAGGTACAGTGAACAAACCTCTGTCAGAGAGGAGGTTGGTAGATGGGGTAAAAAAGATGAAGAGATAAATCAAAATAAAATAAAACCACTTCGACAACAGTATGGTAAATAGAAGAGGGAAAGGGGGTGGGGAGAAGAGGGGGTAATAAATGGTGATGGGGACTTGACCTGTGGTGAACACACAATACAATATGCAGGTGATATATTATAGAGTTGTACACCTGAAACCTACATAATTTTATTAGCCAATGTCATCCTAATAAATTCAATAAAAGAAAAATGAGACCCAGAATGCTTAAGCTCTTGTGCTAGGGCACAGAGCTGACAGAGAGGTGGGATATATGGACTCTGGCAGGCTGTGTCTGCTTACCTCCCCCACTCTCCTGGCTGGTAGTGTGTGAATTTTAGACATTGGCACAGCCAGGTTCAAATGTGCCCACAATCCTAATCATGAAAATCTGTTATTCACAAGAATTTGGCTTAATTAACTTAATTAAGCTGGACCACAGGCAGGTTTCTTATCTGTAAAAATTTTATGGTCCAGTTGGGAGGATAACATGAAACAATGCACGAGTCACCAGCACAGAGCCCGAGCATAGCAAGTGGTTAATAAATGTTCATTTAACATTAAAAGTCAATAAAATAAAAGTGAATTTGAGATGAACCTACATTGACTATCCTTTCTGCTTTTTTGGGGGGAGGGGGCTGTTTTTTTTATTTGTTTTCTAGAAGTGTTTATTAATGAGCAAAGCTTTGAGAAAACAGGTATTGGCTGAAGCAACATTGGTGCTTATTTTCATAATAGGCAAAATGAGTTATAGGTAAGGACAGCAGGGAGGCAGAAGAAACAAGTGATGTTACTATAAAAAACTAGCAGATTTCTATTTAAGCACTAAGTTCTTCAAACTAGTTATAAAATAAAGAAATATTAATTTAAATGATTTATCCCAAGACTATCAAAACAATATGCTAAATCCAGTGAGATTCATCTATCATTAAGATTTTTATCTGCCTAAGAGAACTGCTTTTCTATTTCCAGATTTTAACAGCCCCTTGGGGATTCCTACACTGAGCAAAAGGAGAAAATTGTTTATTAGTGAAGCACTATCATTGAGAAATAAGAATGTAGCAGATCACTTAGCATATGAGTCAAACTTATCCAGCACAGATCAGATTCCAAATCATGATACATGAATTGCTTTAACCAGTGTTCGTGTAGCTGTATGGGGACCACAGTTCCATCTCTGTTGTAAAGTGAAGCTCTACTCACTGGAGCTTCTGCACAAAAAGAGAGGCCACAAATGAAATAGATGTTTATACAATTTCAATTGCAAAAGAGAGAGTTATAAGTAGTAAGAAATGGAGATAATATACTTTCAAGCTAATCAACCTTGTTCTTAAGGTCGAGTAGCTCTATAAACATCCAGAAAACACATTTTATTCTAGCCACACAATTTTTAATTTAAAAAAAAATGAATTTCCGCACAAACTCCTGATTATCCTTAGACAGGACCTTGCCTTACAAAATATTCATAGGGAATTCGAGAAGATGGCAGTGGAGTAGGCAGACATACAAACTGCCACCTCCCAGGACCAAACTGGATTACAAATTAATTAAGAACGATCATCATGAAAAGCCAACTTTGAACTAAAAGAACAAGACTTGAAAACCAAGGAGCACAGAAAAAACCACACCGAGACTGGTAGTATGTGTGGAGATGCGGTGGGGGCTCCTGGGAGTGAGGGGTGGCTGAGGGTCCAGAGGGATTCTCATTGCAGGGAGAGAGATGCTGAAAGGCAAGAGTCCCCAGTCCCAGGACTGGAGCCTCATCTAGAGACCCAGAGACTGGAGGAGACAGTCTGACAGCATTGAGTGGGGAAAAGAACGGGATTTCTGCCTGCAGGAAACAGCTTACGAAGAAGTTGCTGCCTTAAAGGGCTAGCACAGAAAATCTCACTCACAGCCACTTACCTGGGGCTCTGGGGATGAGGAGAGCTGAGAGGACTGGTCTTGCATGAGGAGCATGGGGGCATGGAGGCACAAGGACACAAACAGTGACAGGGAGAAGAATACCTGTGCTGAGTCATTCTCCAATACTGAGGCAGCCATAGGCAGGGGGAGGGGCACTCCCTCCGTCCAGCACAAGCCTAGTGTAAGGTCAATTGACCCACCTCCAGAAAGCTCTCCAGCTCCAATCAGCATAAAAGGATGTTCAGAAAGGAGGAAGTAAAGGGGAGGGTCAGTGACTCAGGTTTCTAGAGAGACCTGAGCTACACCTCCCCCTTCTGATATGAAGAATGCACCCCACCCCCAGAGAATAACTGGGCAGACCACACCTTCTTGTTCTCAGAGGTCATACCCACTGCATTCCTGTGGACTTACCATACAGAAAAAGAAAAAGAAAGAAAAAAAATGGCCTGGATAGAGTTTCAACTGGGGCCAAAGAGCAAGATATGCCCACTACCCCTGTCCTAAACACAGAAGCTCCCTGCTGGGCTCAGCAAACAAACAGCAGGGAAATTAAGACTTTTATGTGGCTCAACTTGTTAAGGAGAATTAAGATCTGAGCAACCAGCAGAGGCTGAGGGATGAAGCCCTGTAGGAGGGGCCACATTCCATATACTAACCTCAGCTTCCCAACCCCCCAAAGCTTGCAAACTGCACACAGAAAAAATTAGACAGAGAAATGTAATTCATATGTATCAACAAGAGAAATCCCCAGAAAAAGAATTGAATGAGATGGAAGTAATCAATTTACCAGATGCAGACTTTAAAATAATGATTGTTAGGATGCTTAAGGATTTTATTTTTTACAGAGACAGAGAGTCAGAGAGTCAGAGAGAGGGATAGATAGAGACAGACAGACAGGAACAGAGAGAGATGAGAAACATCAATCATCAGTTTTTTGTTGCAACACCTTGTTGTTCATTGATTGTTTTCTCATATATGCCTTGACCCTGGGCCATCAGCAGACCAAGTAACCCCTTGCTCAAGCCAGTGACCTTGGGTCCAAGCTCATGAGCTTTGCTCAAACCAGATGAGCCCGCACTTAAGCTGGCAACCTTGGGGTCTCAAATCTGGGTCCTCTGCATCCCATTCCAATGCTCTATCTGCTGCACCACCGCCTGGTCAGGCAGGATGCTTAAGGATCTTAGAGCTACAATGGATGGACTTAATGAGCACCTAAACAAAGAAATTGCAAACATCAAAAAGGACATTGAAATCATAAAAGAGAATCAATCAGAAATGAAAATTACATATCAGAAATGAAGATTACACTAGAAGGACTCACCTGCAGGCTGGATGAAGCAGAGGACTGAATCAGTGACTTAGAGTACAAGATAAATAAAAACACACAAAAAGAAAAGAGGCTCAAAAAGGCTGAGGAAACTATAAGAGAACTCTGTAACAGTATGAAGAGAAATAACATTTGCATCATAGGGGTTCCTGAAGGAGTAGAGAAAAAACAAGGGATAGAGAACCTGTTTGAAGAAATCCTAGCTGAAAACTTTCCAAAATTGATGAAGGAAAAAGTCATACAAGTTAAGAAGCACAGAGAGTCCCAATAAAGAGAAACCCAGTGAGACCTGCATCAAGACACATCATAATTAAAATACCAAAGTTAAGAGATAAAGAAAAAATACTAAAAGCAGCAAGAGATAAGAAGTCAATTACCTATAGAGGAGCCCCCATAAGGATGACATCTGACTTTTCAACAGAAACACTTGAGGCCAGAAGGGAATGGCAAGAAATATTCAAAGTAATGAGAACCAAGAGCCTACAACAAAGACTTCTTTATCCAGCAAGATTATCATTTAAAATTGAAGGAGAAATAAAAAGCTTCCCAGACAAGAAAAAAAAAACCTCAAGGAATTGATTACAACCAAACCAGTACTGCAGGAAATGTTAAGGGGCTTGCTGTAAAAAGAGCAAAGGAAAAAAGAAATCAAGAAAAAGATGATTATAGATTTGAAGAAGAAAATGGCAATAAACAACTACATATCAATAATAACCTTAAATGTAAATGGATTAAATGCTCTAATCAAAAGACATAGGGTAGCTGCATGGATAAGAAAATAGGATCCGTACATTTGCTGTCTACAAGAGACACACCTCAGAACAAAATATACACATAGACTGAGAGTAAAGGGATGGAAAAAAATATTTCACGCAAATGGAAAGGAAAAGAAATCTGGGGTAGCAATACTAATATCTGACAAAATAAACTTTAAAACAAAGACTCTAGTAGGAATTAAAGAAAGTCACTACATAATGATAAAAGGACCATTACAACAGGAAGATATAACCATTATAAATATATATATACGCCTAATATAGGAGCACCTAAATATATAAAACAGATTTTAATGGACAAAAAGGGGGACATCAAAAGCAATACTATAATAGTAGGGGATTTTAATACCCCACTAACATCAATGGATAGAACCTCCAGGCAGAAAATGAACAAAGAAACAGTGGCCTTAAATGACACACTAGATCAACTAGATTTAATAGATATCTTCAGAACCTTTCACCCCAAAGCAGCAGAATATACATTCTTTTAAAGTACTCATGGTACATTCTCTAGGGTAGACCACACGTTAGGACACAAAATGAGTCTTAATAAATTTAAGAAGATTGAAATTATATCCAGCATCTTATCTGATCACAAAGGCATGAAACTAGAAATCACTACAATAGAAGAACTGGAAAACATTCAAACACTTGGAGACTAAATAGCATTCTATTAAATAATGAATGGGTTAACAATGAGATCAAGGAAGAAATAAAAAACTTTCTTGAAATAGATGAAAATGAACATACAACAACTCAAAATTTATGGGTCACAGCAAAAGCAGTCCTGAGAGGGAAGTTCATAGTATTAGAGGCATACCTTAAGAAGCAAGAAAAAGCTCAAATTAACAACTTAACCCTGCACCTAAAAGAAGTAGAAAAAGAACATCAAGTAAAGCCCAGAGGATGTAGAAGGAAGGAAATAAATACCAATGACAAACTTCAAAGATATAGAACAAATATTCTAAAACTTTATATGGAACTGAAAAAGAACACAAATAGCCTCAGCAATCTTGAAAAAGAAAAATAAAGTGGGTGGTATCACACTTCCTGATATCAACTTATACTACAAGGCCATTGTACTCAAAACAGCTTGGTACTGGCATAAGAACAGGCATACAGATCAGTGGAACAGAACAGAGAAACCAGAAATAAGCCCACACCTATATGGACAATTGATATTTGACAAAGGAGGTAAGAGCACACAATAGAGCAAAGACAGCTTCTTTAACAAATGGAGCTGGGAAAATTGGACAAATACATGCAAAAAAATGAAACTAGATAACCAACTTACACCATTCACAAAAATAAACTCAAAATGGATAAATGACTTGAATGTAAGTTGCGAAACTATGATCATCTTGGAAGAAAACATAGGCAGCAAGCTCTCCGACATCTCTTTCAGCAATATATTTGCTGATTTAACTCCACAGGCAAGTGAAATAAGGGACAGGATGAACAAATGGGACTATATCAAACTAAAAGCTTTTGCACAGCAAAAGACAACAAGAACAAAATAAAAAGACAACCCATACACTGGAAGAACATATTGGCCAACACATCTGATAAGGGGTTAATAATCAAAATCTATAAAGAACTTTAAAAAATTCAACATCAGGAAAGTAAACAATCCAATCAAAAATTGGGCAAAAAAACCCCTAAAACCTGAATAGACACTTCTCCAAAGAAGACATACAGATGACCAATGGGCATATAAGAAAATGTTCAACATCACTAATCATTAGAGATATGCAAATTAAAACTACAATGATATACCACCTTATACTTGTCAGAATGGCACTTATTAACAAAACAACATATACCAAGTGCTGGTGAGGGTGTGGAGAAAAAGGAACCCTCCTGCACTGCTGGTGGGAATGCAGACTGGTGCAGCCACTGTGGAAAACAGCATGGAGATTCCTCAAAAAAAATTAAAAGTGAAACTGCACTTTGACCCAGCTATCTCACTTCTAGGAATACATCCTAAAAATAACAAATCACTGATTCAAAAGAAGAAATACACCCCCATGTTTATTGCAGCATTGTTTACATAGCCAAGATCTGGAAACAGCTCAAGTGTCCATCAGTAAACGAGTGGATTAAAAAGCTGTGATACATATATACAATGGAATACTATGTGGCCTTGAAAAGAGGAAAACTTATCCTTTGCAACAACGTGGATGGACCTGGAGTCTATTATGCTAAGTGCAATAAGCCAGGCAGAGAAAGAAAATCATATGACCTCACTCATATGAGGAATCCAATGAACAATGTGATCTGAGGAATGGAAGAGAGGCAGAGAAGGGGTCAAAAAGTCCAGAGGGAAAGGAGGTGAGAGGAGGGGATCAAAGAAAGGAAAGACATTAGTGAATGTATATACACATAACACAGAGAGATAGAGGGCAGGATAGTAAATCATGGAAGGAAGGGGGGAAGGCGGTGGGAGGGGGCAAAGGGTGTATCAAAGAGAACATGGGAGAGGGAGGGGGGAGATATATTCGGAGGAACACTTGTAACTATATAAACACAACAAATTAAAATAAAATAAAATAATAAAAAAATCATAGGTTCCATAATAATACCCACCCACAAATTGATAAATATCGAGCAGAATTTTGAAATCCCATTTCTCTACCCAATTGCAAAACTCTTTCTGGTTGCTGTGGGAAAAGGCATCTCAAAAGTTATCTGGCTAAGCAGTAGTATAAAAAGCAGATAGCATGAAAAAGCCATGCATATGCATTATCCAAATTAAAGGCCCATGGCATGGACATAAAAAAAAGAAAAACCAGAGTTGACTATAAATGAACATAGATGTGCAATTTGACTGCATCATCAAGTTCTCTGATTCAACATCAAACCTTTTCCTGGGGAACATGCTAGGGCATTGTCATCTCAAATGATGTAGAAAGGTGCTAATACAACCTTGAAGGTTTTGGAGCAGTTACTACACTGATTTTGCTTTTTTTTCAGAGAGACTACCTTCTAAAAGAAGTAACTGACCAAATTGTAGATAAAATTTTCCTTCTAATACCATGCAAACCATTCTCTCATTAAAGGAAAATTGTCCCAGAATTGTTTCACTACTAATCTTTACTATGCTTCCTTTTATTCAATAAGCCCACATTTCCCTAAGGAATTAAGCTGCAGAATCTTCCACTGGCTAAGCTCAAGAATGCTTAAAAATATCAAATTAAAATTGAAAGATTAATTAGGTGTAACTTGTACATAAAGCAACATGGATTTTTAAAATAAATACTTTTAGATAAAACATAAAAAAGATACAAAGAGAAGGAGGGAAAACAAAAAAAAATGAGGAGAGAAGGGAAGAAGGAGAAAAGGAAATAATGAAAACAAGAAACAGAATATTTAGGTCAGTGCCCGTTGTAAATTAAACACACACATACCACCACCAACACCACTTCCTATTTTGTAAGAATGCCAAAATATTTTTATATACCAAGCACATAGCGGATATATGTACAATAAAGGTAATCGAATGATTTTACATTATCCATTGAAAATAAGAAAATACAAAAAGAGACACAAGTCAAACAAAGCAAACAACATGAGGATGGAAGAGGAAAGTTCAATTCTGAACAAAACTTATACTTTCTTTACCGTCAATAATGATAGTGCAAAACAAAACAAAATAATAAATACAGATCTCATGCTACAGCCTCTCTTGGATACAGAACCAAGAGTCTTATCTAATTCTTCTCAAACAGTGGCACACACCCCCATCCCCAATCTCAGGGCTGGAACAATTGCTTCACACAAAACTAGGGCATAACAGCAGGTGCCACCTATCCAAGGACACGATCAGCAGACACATCTATAAACCCAAACGGAGCTGACCAGCAATAATGTGTTTCTGCTGAACAAATCTGTAAAGTCTGGAAGAGTAGCTCAATTATGAAAATGTACAGATATCAAAGTTAAAAAATCAGTTAAATATGACACCACCAAAAGAAATGAATAAACCTCCAATACCTGACTCTTACAGAAACAGATCTGTAAACTGTCAAGGAATTCAAAATAGCCTGACCAGGTGGTGGCACAGTGGATAGATCATTGGACTGGGCTGTGGAAGACCCAGGTTCGAGACCCCAAGGTCGCCAGCTTGAGCATGGGCTCATCTGGTCTGAGCAAAGCTCACCAGCTTGGACCCAAGGTCGCTGGCTTGAGCAAGGGGTTACTCGGTCTGCTGAAGGTCCACGGTCAAGGCACATGTGAGAAAGCAATCAATGAACAACTAAGGTGTCGCAATGAAAAACTGATGATTGATGCTTCTCATCTCTCTCTGTTCCTGTCTGTCTGTCCCTATCTATCCCTCTCTCTGACTCTCACTCTAAAAAAAAAAAAAAAAGAATTCAAAATAACTCTTAAGGAAGTTTAGCAAAGTCCAAGAACACAAACCAAAAACAACTAAATGATGTTAGGAAAACAATGTATGCACAGAATGAGAAGTTTGACAAAGAAATAGAAACCATCAATAGGAAAGAAATCCCACAAACAGAAATCCTATAATTTAAAAATACAATAACTGAACTGAAGGATTCAATAGAGAATTTCAAAGGCAGGCTCACCGTGAATAAAAATCAGTGACCTGGAAGATAGGCATTTCAAATGTCCTAGTCAGAAGAACAAAAAGGAAAAGGATGAAAAAGAATAAACAAATTCTAAGGGAATTATGAGACACAATTAAAAGAAGCAATAATTGCATTGTGCTAATTTCAGAAAAGAGAAAGGGACAGAAAGTATATTTAAAGCAATAATGGCTGAAAACTTCCCAAATCTAGGAAAAGAAATGGACATCCAGATCCTTGAGGCCACAGGACCTCAAATAGGTTAATTCTGACCAGAGCTGTACTGAGACACATTGTAATTAAATAATCAAAAGTCAAACACAAAGAAAGAATTATAAAGGCAGCAAAAGAATAGAGAAATTGCCTACAAAGGAACTTCCATAAGACCATTAGTGGATTTCTCAACAGAAACCTTTCAGGTGAGGAGAGAATAGGATGACATAGTCAAAGTATTGAAAGGGAAAAAACCCAAAAACTGTGAACCAAGATCTCTGTACCTGGTGAAACTGTCCTTCAGAAATGAAGGAGGGGTAAACACTTTCCTGAACAAATAAAGGCTAAGGGAGTTCATCACCACTCCACCTGCCTTTCAAGAAATGCTAAAGGGAGGCAGCCAACCAAATGGGAGTTGATATTCACAAACAACAGCTATGACAAGGTGTTAATATCCAAAATATATAAAGAGCTCACAAAACTCAACACCAAACAATCCAATTAAAAATGGGCAGTGTGCCTGACCTGTGGTGGCGCAGTGGATAAAGCGTCGACCTGGAAATGCTGAGGTTGCTGGTTTGAAACCCTGGGCTTGCCCGGTCAAGGCACATATGGGAGTTGATGCTTCCAGCTCCTTCTCTCCTCTCTCTCTCTCTGTCTCTCCCTCTCCTCTCTAAAATGAATAAATAAAAATGGGCAGTGAAACTGAACAGGGACCTCTCCGAAGGAGGCAGCCAGCAGATATATAAAAGGTATTCAACTTTTTAACTATTAGAGAAATATGAATCAAAACTATGAGATACCACCTCACACCTGTGAAGTGACTTATAAATAAGACAAGTAATAAGTGTTGGTGAGGATGTGGAGGAAAAGGAACCCTCATTCACTGCTAGTGGGAATGTAGACTGGTGCTCTGAAAAACAATCTCGCAGTTCCTCAAAAAATTAAGAACAGGATAACCATATGATGCAGCAATCCCTCTTCTGGGTATCTGCCTGAAAAACTCAAAATCATTTAATCGCAAAGATATATGCATCCTTATGTTCATTGTAGCATTATTCACAGTGGCCAAGACATGGAGACAACCAAAGTGTCCTTCAATAGAGGACTGGACATAGAAGTCGTGGTACATGTATACTATGGAATACTACTCAGCCATAAGGAAAGATGAAATTCTGCCATTTGTAACAACATGGATGGACTTTGAGAATATTATCAAAGCAAAATAAGTCAGTCAGAACAAACTAGGAATTACATGGTTTCCCTCATATGTGGGATGTAAAACTGAAACAAAGACACATACAACAGTGCGGTGATTACTGGCGGGGAGAGGAGTGGGGCGTAGGGGATAAAGGGTGCCAAATATGTGGTGATGGAAGATGGTTGACTTTGGACAATGGGCACACAATGCAATGTACAATCATGTATCCTGGAAATGTACAGTGGAACCCTATATGATCCTATTAACCAATGTCACCCCAATACATTTAATTTTATATCTGTTTGGACAAAAGAAAAAGATCAGATTAGATGTAGCAGATGTGGGGGAGAGGGACTTGGAATAAGGTGGTCAAATATACAATCTTCTAGTTATAAGACAAATAACTACTAGGTATTTAATGTACAGCATGATAATTACAGTTAACACTGTTGTATGATATATAGTAAAGTTGTTAGGAGAATAAATCCTAAGAGTTCTTATCAGAAGGAAAAACTTTTTCTTTTCATTGTATATGTATGAGATGATGGATGTTAATCTATTATGGTAAACATTTTACAATATATGTAAATTAAACCACCATAATATACACCTTAAATGTCTATACAGTGATATATCTCAATTGTTTCTCAATAAAACAGAAAAAATCACTAAATTAAAAGTGTAATGAGTTAAAATTTGAATGCATCAGAATGACAAAATTTGGAAAGTGAATAATATCAAGTATTGGTAAAGACACAGAGAAGTGGAAACACATAAACTGCTCATGAGAGTTCAAATGGGTATAGAATTTCTGGAAAATAATGCAGTGAAATTTAATGAAATAAATATGCTTATGCCCTATCAGCAATACCACTCCTAGGTAAGTACTTTGGAGAGTTTCTCACACAGGTTGGCAAGGATCAAATGTGATATGTTCATTATGGTCATAATTTATGATAATAAAGAGTTGGAAGCTACCTAGATGCCCATACTTAGTGGAGTAGATAAGTAAAATATGTATGTTCTATGGACACAATGCAGCAACTAGAAGCAATAAACTCAGTCCATATAGCAGTGTGAACAGACCTTAAAAACATTAAGTGAAGAAAAAACAAGAAAAAAATAAGGATGTAAAGCTTAATGCGCTTTGTGCTGGCGAGGGTGTGGAGAAAAGGGAACCCTCCTGCATTGCCGGTGGGAATGCAGACTTGTGTAGCCACTGTGGAGAACTGTATGGGGTTTCCTCAAAAAATTATAAATGGAACTGTCTTTTGACCCAGCTATCCCTCTTGGAATATAATCTAAGAATACCAAATTACTGATTCAAAAGAAGATATGCATTCCCATGTTTATTGCAGCATTGTTTACAATACCTAAGATATGGAAACAGCCCAAGTATCCATCAGTGGATGAGTGGATGAAAAGCTGTGGTACATATACACAATGGAATACTACACGGCCGTGAAAAAGAAGGAACTCTTACCTTTTGTGATGGCATGGACCTGGAGATTATTATGCTCAGTGAAATAAGCCAGGCAGAGAAAGACAAATATCATATGATCTCATTTATATGTAGAATCTCATGAACAAAATGAACTGAGGAATGGAATAGAGGCAGAAGTGAGGTCACAGGGACCAGAGGGATATATATATATCCCAGCTGTCAGAGGGAAGGGGGATGAGGGGACAGAATCAGAGAAGGTAAAGGGATTAGTGAAATTATATGCACATAACACAGAGATATAGATAACAAGACAGCAAATCCTAGAGGGAAGGAGGGAGGGAGTTGGGGGAGGGGGAAAAGGAGGTATAAAAAGGGTCACAGGAGTGGGGGATGAGGGAGTTGTATTCAGTGGGACACGTGAACCCATGTAAAAAGAATAAATTAAAATTAATAAAAATTTAAAAATAACAAAAAAGCTTAATGCATTTTGTGTAAATTAAAAAAAATACATCTAGAAAACAACACTGCATACTTTATAAGAGTCCAGATTACAGGTCATATGACAAGTAGTTAGAGGGACAGCCTATGAGGGAAATAGGTGCTGGGAACAGGAATCTCCGTCTGGAATGAACCTTTTGTAAATTAAAGAATCAAATTACTGTTATGTATATTTTTCCCATTCAAAATGGAGCAATTTGAATACTTATAGTATATACTATATTTATCTTCATAACTATTAGTGGAACTCTGATAAACAAGGTCATGACTCAGTTTATCACTCAGGTCAGCCCAACCTGCCGCAAGATGATTTCAACCACTATCAGTTTATAGTTGTTTTTATTCTCAGTTATATATTACTTAATTTCTATCCATAATATTAATTAAAGAGAAAATACATTTAAAATTATTATTTTATTATTATTGTATTAATATTAAAATACAAATTAATGAGATGCATTAGTCATCGTCAAACCCAGTCCTAACATTTATCAAGACTAGAGCGAGAGCCCTGGCCGTTGACTCAGCGGTAGAGCGTCGGCCTGGCATGCGGGGGACCCAGGTTCGATTCCCGGCGAGGGCACATAGGAGAAGCGCCCATTTGCTTTTCCACCCCCACCCCTCCTTCCTCTCTGTCTCTCTCTTCCCCTCCCGCAGCCAAGGCTTCATTGGAGCAAAGATGGCCCGGGCGCTGGGGATGGCTCCTTGGCCTCTGCCCCAGGCACTGGAGTGACTCTGGTCACAGCAGAGCGATGCCCCCTGGTGGGCAGAGCGTCGCCCCTGGTGGGCAGAGCGTCGCCCCTGGTGGGCGTGCCGGGTGGATCCCGGTTGGGTGCATGCAGGAGTCTGTCTGTCTCTCCCCATTTCTAGCTTCAGAAAAATACAAAAAAAAAAAAAAAAGACTAGAGCGAGAGTACACCCACACACCAAATGTCTAAATATTTAAAAGCCTAACCATCTGAAATAAAATGCTCTAATCTCCTACCCTGACAACTATACCTTCAGTAACCTTGGAGGCAAGGGTTGAGTGTAGACTCCTGTACTTTTCAGGATTCAGTGCTGGAACATAGTGACAAGGGACAGCCAGCTCTTCTCTCTCCCTTCTCTTCCCATCCTTAATTCTATCGTGTATCCACATCGATGAACTCCCAGCCAGCACTTAAAAAGTTCTAACCATTCCTCTCCAGAATCCAAAGCGCCACCCCTTGGTCATCTCTGGGTAGGTAGAAGAGTTCTGTAGTGGCCGTGCAGTTCACAGGGGGAGGGAAGGGGTGGTCTGGGAAAGGGCCTTGCAGGGGTAGAAATTTGGGGCTCCTGGGCAGGCACTCGGTCATCAGGAAGGGATGGTGTGGACTCTGACTGGGCCTATTCTCTTGGCCCTCTAGATCCCTCACTCGAATAAAAAGGCCAGAGCAGGTCCCAGAGACTGACGTAGGGCCCTTCTTGTTCGTGCCAAAGCAGTTCTACAAATGTGGTGTGATAAACTGAAGGTGTATGTCTCCCCAAAATGCATATGCTGAAGCCTTGACTCAGTGTGACGATATTTGGAGATGGAGTCCTTGGGCGGCATTTAGGTTTAGATGAGGTCCTGAGTTTGGGGGCCCCATAATTAAATTAGTGCTGTTAGAAGAAGATGAAGAAGAGAGACCAGAGCTCTTTTCCTCTTCACCATGTGAGGACACAGGGAGAAGGCAGTCTTCTGTAAACCAGGAAGGGGCTCTTACCTGGAAACCAAAACAGCTGGCACCTTGATCTTGGAATTCCAGCCTCCAGAACTGTAAGAAAGAAATGTCTATGCTTACGCCACCCAGCCTGTGTTATTTTGTTATATTCGCCTGAGCTAAATAAGACATGTGCCCAAAGATGCTGATGCTTCCTATTAGAGGTATATATCAGATGCATATGCTCATATGGCTGGGAAGGTGTCTCTGCTAATAAAGAAAATACTGAAAAGAGAAAGCACTGTGACAATATGATTGATTTAGCTTTTCCTTTACTGGGAATAAAGGCTACCAACATCTGGAATGTCTTGCTTATGGAAAATGATTGCAAATAGCAGACTAATATCTTCTATCCTATTCTGGAACTAAAACATAAAAGTTATCAAAAATTAACTGACTGATTTTTAAATGTAAAATTCAAAACTTCCAAACATTAAATGAAGATATTTTGGGGCCACTGTTTACCCATAATCCATAGTTAAACTAAATCTATATTTTATGAAATGGTTTTAATTTCTAAATTAAAGATGATCTAATACCAATATATTTAATTATGACCAAATCATGATTTTTTTATTTTTTAGAAAATTAAACAGGGTGAAGTACTTACTATATAATAATATTAATTATATAAATATAATCAAAGTTTATAAAAATTACATTTAAAGTAAACACTATAGCCATTAATAATACACTCACAGAAACTATCAACAAAATAAAAAAACAACCTACTGAATGGGAAAATATACTTTTCAATGATGCACCTGTAAAAGAGTTAATATCCAAAATTTATAAAGAACTCAGACAACTCAACACCAAAAAAAAACCCAATTTAAAAGTGGGCAAAGGACTTGGATAGGCACTTCCCCAAAGAGGACATACAGATGGCCAAGACATATGAAAAGATGCTTAACATCATTAATCAGAAAAATGCAAATTAAAACCACAACAAGATAACCACCTCATACCTGTCAGAAATGCTATTATCAAATTAATAAACAACAAGTATTAGTGAGGATGTGGAGAAAAGGAAACCCTTGTGCACTGTTGGTGGGAATGCAGGTTGGTACAGCCACTATGAAAACAGTATGGAGTCTCCTCAAAATATTAAAACTGGAACTCCCTTATGACCCAGCAATTCCATTTCTGGGAATACACCCAAAGAAATCTAAAACACTAATTTGAAAGACTATATGCATCCCTGTGTTCATTGTAATGTTACTTACAATAGTCAAGATATGTAAGCAACCCAAGTGCCCCTCAATGGATGAGTAGATAAAAATTTGTGGTACGTATATACAATGGAATATTATTCAGTCATAAAAAGGAAGGAAATCTTACCATTTACAACAACATGGATGGTCCTAAAGGGATCATCCTAGCCTAAGTGAAATAAGCTAAACAAAGAAAGATGAATGCCATATGCAATCACTTATATATAAAATCTAAAGGACAAAATTACCAAGCAAAATTAAAACAAATTGATAGAGGCCAGAGGGGGGGCTGTTGGGGACAGAATGAAATAAGGTGATGGGATTAAGAGGTCCTAATTGGTAGTCACAAAATAGGCATGGTGATGTAAGGTAGAGCATAGGGAATACAGTTACAATATTATAACTATCTTGAGCCAAGTGAGCACTTAAATTATTTGTAACTTATATTAATGTCTATCTGTTGTGCTATAGATCTGAAACAAATACAAAATATATATGTTTGAATGCAAACTGTAACTGAAAATTTTTAAAAATACACTTACGTAAAGATATTTTAGAATTTTAAAAATAATTTATGTGCAAAAAAATGAAAGGATGATTAAAATAACTCTTAATAGGTTCATAAGTATTTAATATAATGAAAGGGATAGATCAAAGACAAAAAAAATTGCCAAATATACAGTTGAAAGAGTATGAATTTCAGAGTACTTAGTCTCGCAAAGCTGAAGTATATAATCTATGAAATAGGAACAATTGTTTCATACAGGATGTTTGAAAGAATTAAATAAATTTGGTTAATTCACCGATCCTTAAGATTCTTCTTGAACACTGTTAGTTCCCTGACATCCTCCTCTCCCACCACCCAGCTCTCATAGGTGCTATCAAGCCCTCAATATACTTTATCTCCTCTTATTTACTAATACTTCTGGTATCTCTTATTCATACCTCTCTAATATATTTATACATCATTCATACCATGGAAGACTTTTGAAACAGCTGTCTATAAATGAACTAGAATACATTCAGCAAAATTACAATGTAAGCAGAGCTTAGTGAATTTCTGTCTATGTCATTTTCTTTCCTTCTGGAGACAGGTGCAAAAAAAAAGGTGTTCAAAGGATTTGTTCTTGCTGCTTGACATCTTTAAAAGACCACATGTAAATTTGTCACTTAAGGTGCTTTTTAATTAAGACAATGATCTCTAGATAGGTATGTTAATTAGTGGACTATAGTATCTGGGAGTTCTCTGCCCATTCTCTCCCCCTCCTCTCTGTCATTAAATGCTACTGGCCCTTTGAACTCACCATCAGAATCTCTTAGGTTACTTAGGGGTAAATTTAGTATACTTGGCTAAGCATTTGCCTGATACAAATTACTTTATCATGCTTTTGTGACTTTCACCAAAGTAAATAAATAATAAGATTTTAAGAAATTCCAAAAATCCATTCAGAGGATTTTAGTTCCCATATATCCTGACGAGAGTTTTCACTGTCTCTGTTCATTCAACATCTCTGAGACAGTCCAGCGCATGATGGGCTTGTCGTCCCTAAAAGCGCACCCCTTGCTTCTAGTCCCAGGCTTTCCCTACAGAGAGCTTTTCTCATATCAGGTGGCTGATGATGCACATTGTACACAGCCTTTCTGATCTTTGCCCCAAACTAGCATCCTGCTGACCAGTTACAGTCTCGCCACTCTGCCTGTAAGCTCCGTAACCAATGTGCGCCTGCTCCGGAACCCTGTTTTCCTCTGTGCCTGCTGAGAGAGGTAGAAGAGCCAGGACTGAGCTCAAGGCGGAGGCTCCATGGAAACCTGGCTGCATTTCCTAGGTCTTCCGTAACAAATGCCACAACTGAATAATTTAAACAACCGAAATTCATTGTATCACGACTCTGGAGGCCAAAGTCCAAGAGCAAGACGTCAACAGGGCCATGCTACCTCTGAAGCCTGTAGAGAAAGGTCTTCCCCAGGCTTCTCTCCCAGCGCCCGGAGGCTTCTCAGCTTATGGCCACACGACTCCAGTCTTCACATGACAGTCTTCTTGTGTCACATCCCTGTGTCCAAAGTTTCCCTTTACAAGGACACCAGTCAAGTAAGATTGGGATCTACCCTACTCCTCTCTGACCTCCTCTGAGCTAACTGCATCCTCCACAACACTATTTCAATTACAGTCATATTCTGAGGCCCTGGAGGTCAGGACTTCAACCTCTAAGTTTTAGAAGACATGATTCACCTGATAGAAGAACCAAAGTTCAGAAAACTATCAGTGTTATTCAACGCATTTGACCTAGCTGGAGGTGGTCAGTCCCTTTACTTTCACACATCCCAGAAACCCCTTCGGTCCTCTGGCCTGATATCCTGTCCTGTCCATCCCCCACACCACTTCCCACTCCCTGCACCCATCTGCCCCTGACCAGCCACTGGAGTGGCCTGGAGGAAATGTTCGCTATCGCTTCAACTTGGCTCTCACGTGTCATTCTATGCACTTTGTTTCTCCAAGTCAGCCTTTCTCAGCAGAAAAATAACAGTTTTCAAGAATAACATTGAGCAATTTGGCTTATTTCAGTTAAGTCCAGTTTGCTTTCAATTATTTGACAACTGGCCATCTCATAGTTGGCCTTTACAGTGTAAGCCCCTTGTCAAACCTTGTGAAGGAAAGGGGCTTCTCAGCCAGATCCTGCTCCACATTACCCTTCATGCCCCCTCTCACTGGGCTTCTGTTCTCAGCACAGGTCACTCATTGCCCCTCTCCTGTCACGGTCCTTCTGCTTTCTTATTGTTTCCTTCCCTTGTTCTGACTCTAGGTTATTGGAGACATTATAAGCCAAGATCAGTCCTAGCTCTGTGACTGACATGATTACATACCCCAAGAACTCAATTTCTTTCTTCCAGGGCTCTTGTAACAAACTAAATCTAGCCAACCCAATGATTCACGCGATTCTGCCTCTCTTTCGTCACACATTTAGGAGAGTCTGAGAAGTCTCAACATTCATCTTTCTGTATTTTTGGGTTCATGTGTGAAGTCAAAGAGTTTAGATGGTATGCTTGGTGATTTGTCCCGTTTGGCTCCCTGTTATCCCCAAATACTCCCCAAATACAGTTCACATGCATTTCTGGATTTTATTTTTTAGATGTTTTCTTAGCCTAGTGCTGGTTTCATAAACTGTTATTATAGTGAATGCCTCAGAGCCTGAAATTCAGAATGTACTTTGTAATACATGAAATAGAAATTCATGGATGCCTTCATAACCTTTTTCTTTTCTTCCATAATGTTCAGGTTCAAATTAGGTCCTGTGTTGACATTATTCTTCCAGACCAGTCTATGTTTCTTGCAATAACATAGTGTATTAAAAATCCATGTTTTCCACTGTGGCTTGCCTTTATGCTCCAGACTTTGATTAAAGATAACCCTTAGCATCATTTAAAAACCAAAAATTTCTCCTAAGAATATATTTTAGTTCTCAATCAACTCAGTGGATATCTTGGCTCAGAAGTAAATAATAAGATGGTAGTAAATAGGATGTCAAACACATTTGATCAGAAGTAAAATGCAGTAGAATTGAAATTGATGGTAGATATATATGACATATTTCTGAAAATCAAAAAAATTTCATAAAGTTGTATTACATTAATATCCAAATCAGGTCAGGTGACTAAGAACTTATAAGAAAAGGAGAATTTGATGTATACTATACCAATGAAAGTTATAATGTTGCAATATAAATCTCAGATATATAACATCCCAGAGTTATAACTGTTTGAGCTTGTCCTGGGCAAGGTGGCTATTAGTTGCTAATCCAGTCAATAGCGATTTTAGGAAAGTAAGGAACAATAGCAAAAATTCTCTTGACCTAGGAGTGACTGGGAGCTATATAAGACAGGTTGCATAGACCAGGGGTCCCAAAACTTTTTACACAGGGAACCAGTTCACTGTCCCTCAGGCCGTTGGAGGGCCAGACTATAAAAAAAACTATGAACAAATCCCTATGCACACTGCACATATCTTATATTAAAGTTAAAAAACAAAATGGGAACAAATACAATATTTAAAATAAAGAACAAGTACATTTAAATCAACAAACTGACCAGTATTTCAATGGGAACTATGGGCCTGCTTTTGGCTAATAAGATGGTCAATGTCTGGTTTCATATTTGTCACTGCTAGCCATAACAAGTGATATGACGCGCTTCTGGAGCCATGACGCGTGCGTCCGCATCACCGGAAGTAGTACTGTACTTGAGCGACGCCGTGCTTTGCGGCGCTGCCACATACAGTACACTCCAGGAGCACAGGATGCATCACTGACCACCAATGAAAGAGGTGCCCCTTCTGGAAGTGCAAGTGCAGCGGGGGCCGGATAAATGGCCTCAGGGGGCCGCATGCAGCCTGCGGGCCATAGTTTGGGGACCCCTGGCATAGACTGAGCTTTGGAGACTTGGGCTGGAAGGGGAAATAAGAGGCATGGAAGCTAAAAGTAAACAAAGTTAAGTAGAATTTGAGATAATCATGTTGATAAAGACACTGACTTCAGCTTTCTAACTGGTCACTCTTGTTAGAGGGGTAAAAATTCTTTAAGAACACAGGGTTCAATAGGTCTCCAAGTTACTAAAGACCTAGTCCTCCTTGTCTGTCTGTTCTCAATCCTGATTGTGCATTAGAATCACTTGAAGAGTCTCTAAAAAAAATACCAGTGCTCTTCCCACCACCAAGATTGCAACTTATTGATCTGGTTCAAGGCTCAGGAATCAGTAGGTATAAAGGCTCCCCAGGTAAATCCAAATACAAATCAGTCTTATAAGGTAACATTTCCCACATTCACTCTGCACTCTACTGGTCCTGTAGAATCCTCAGAAAAGTCCTGTGTCCAATACATTTAGGGAGCTCCTCATGGTATATGTACTCATGATATCTCACAAAGCACATTAGCCTTCTAAATGCTCTCAGCAGTCCTGATAAAGAGAAATCACCTTTCCTGTGTTGGTCTGTGATGATCATACCTAGTAACATCACGTTGAAAAAGCTGTCCCAAGTCAAGATTTTACAGATGTTATCTTTTACTTTCTGGTTTCTCCCTACCCTCTATGTTCCCCAAAGGTCATCATGAGCAACTTTCAAGATACTGAAATTTAAATATACGTGGGTGTATGGTCTTATAATAACGGTTATCTAGCAGAAATGTATAAGGCGTACCGTATCTCTATCACAAGGCCCCACTTTGCCAGATGTGCCTTTTTAGAGGCATAGTGGGTCCAGTATTGGGAAGGAAAAGGACAAAAGTGAGCAGGTTCTTATGGTCCCAACCATGCTGCTTTTAGGGTCATTTCCCTCAACCACCAAACACTTGGGAAACAGGAGCAGAATGTTTATAAGTAAAGAAATGGACATTGGAATAAAAACACCTAAACTCAATGTCAGTTGCTTTTTTACTAGGTGACCTTTAGCAAATTATCTCTTATTTTCATCTCAGTTTACTCTTCTATAAAGTGGGAATAATAAAATATAACTTCAAGAAATATTGTTAAGATAAAATTAAATACAGCACTGCATTTAAAATCTCTATAATCCATGTATCTGTTGGGGAGACTAATGTTGAATATACTATCCCCTCATATTTATCAAAATTTTATCTGAGAAATATGTTATTTCTGTTTGCAAAGGAAATTTTGTCTATCTGTTCTGATCTCCCCATTCTATTAAAAACTCCTGCATTAAGCTAGAAAACCAGAGGGTTCTGTGCCTGTGTGCATTATAGTGGCCTTGCCCAGATATATTTGTTTCCTGAATTACATTTTGGCGCAATGCCATCAACTCACATTGAGAACCATTATCAGAGAGAGCCCTGCAAAAACCTCACAGCAACTTTGCTCTAAGGATGCTATTGAGAATTCTACTTGTTATTCTACAAAGTGTTCTCTTCAAGGGGACCCAGAGGAGAAATCTTTCTTAGTGGCAGGAAGAGCTTTGCTTTTGCTGAGCAATCGGTTTGTCTTACTTTTATGGCCATTCTAAGACATGGAGCCAATCATGTTTTGTCTTTAGTGCTGGTTACAGGAGAGCTCAGAGTTTAATGTGTGCTCCATCGCCAATGAACAGGTACTGAACTGAGTCTCGCTAACGTTCCTCACCCTTACTGCTCTCATTGACTCATTTCATCTTTACTACCTTAAATGTGTTATATCTTATATTTTTTAACTTTCTTAAAACCTTCCTCAAAGTAAGCCAATGAAAATAAATAATGGGGTATGTGAATATATTCAGATACTTAAAGCAGTGCTTGGTTTCCATTTGCTTCTTTTAAAAAAAAAAGATTTTATTTATTGATTATTTAGAGAGAGGAGAGAGAGAGAGATTGAGAGAAATAAAGAGGGGGGAGAAGCTGGAAGCAACAACTCATAGTAGTTGCTTCCTATATGTGCCTTGACCAGGCAAGCCCAGGGTTTTGAACCAGCAACCTCAGCATCGCAGGTTGACACTTTATCCACTGTGCCACCACAGGTCAGGCTCTATTTGCTTCAATCACATATTTCTGCCATCATCTTCTAAATTTGAAAGAATTGCATATGGCTTCATGGCAGGCAGAAATAACTGGTGGTTATCAATTTGACACCATCTTCTCTCCAGCACTAGAGACTTCTTAGGTTACAAAATGTCAGAGAACTTTGATTACTTCCAGGCCACTCTAAGGACACATATAATGGTGAAATCAAAGAAAAACATGAGTATTCCCATTTCCAATGCTCCAGAAGCCTCCAGTAACAATTATTGTGTGTCTACTGACTCAATTTACAAGCAAGTTATTTGTTATCTATTCATTTTGGGGGGTACATCGGTAAACCAGCTACTTTTTGTTTCTTCTTCCAAAATAAGATACCTACTTCATAAGCCTCCACTCAGCAAAATGCTGCCACACACCATAGGCTAAATGCCTCTCGCAAGTGTCATTGTAGATACACATATTGTTCCACAACTGATTTCACTTCTCATAAACAGAGGATGCTATTTTCTTCTGTACATCAAATACATGAGGTTTCTCACCGAATGAAAACACTAGAGTTATTCTGGGTCCTAAAGACTTTCTCTAAAAAAGTTAAACATTTCTTTTCTCATCCATGTGAATCTTTCCTTTACAAGTAGCAGGGATTTTTTTTTTCAATATTTAATTGACATTATAGAAACCTGCTTAATAGCTATGTGCAGAATCGGTATATATATTTGGGTCTGAGGTCCAGAAAAAAATCTGATCAGTGTCAAATTGCATTTCATCAAACTCATATGGAATTTTCCAAGCTCTGAGTTTCTTTAAAAACCTCTGAAACTCAGAAATAATCCCCTGAGAGGCTAGTGTAAGGTCGACTAGCAACCACAGACTTCTTGGCATGCAGTGTAACCCAGGCAGGGTAACAACATTGTTTTTCTCCAACCTTCTCACCCCCAGATAAACAATCTGGCAGTTTAGAAGCAGTAAAATGTCCAACGCAGTAAGTTTATGATGGGGTTATTTTGGAATTTGAGCATTTCCCTACAGCAGAAATGCCTGAGTCGGGCTCAAAATCAAATACTGGCTGTGGTAGTCTAATGAGACAGACCTCCTTCAGTCATTCTGCAGTAAGGTCATACCGCTCTCTCTGTCAAAAAGCAAGTTGACAGTTGGTTAAGAGCTCACTGGAAAGAAGACACAAGTCAACATGTGAATTTCCGATCTCTGTTACCAAAAAACTAGGACCCAATGACATGCTCATAAATACTGCAAATCCAGTTCTCTGGAAGAGTTTTTAAAAAGCAGGCTCTGATTGACATCATTTGCATATTTCTGTGGGATAAAAACTAAATGGATCTCTCATGACTGATTTCAAGCTACCTGTCTTATATCACAGAATGTGGAGTTGGGAAGAGACGTGCACAATCAGCTCTCAGCAGCCAGAGTCAGCTCACACCGCCGCTGCTGGGATCACCCCCACTTCTCGAGCAGGTTATTCATGGGAGAACAAAAAACTTTTGCTCAACCAATCTGCTTAGTAGAACCTCTCTGTTTAGCTTTCCTCATATCCACAGTATATGCTATCTGTCTGCTGCTTCTTGCCTCAGTTAATCAAATTCTTACCCTGTACCAAGATTCCTTTCAAATCCCTGGCATTCTCATGCCTCCTTAGCTGGTTTGTGTGTGTGTGGTTTGAGGTGCTTCCCAGAGCCACAAAAGTCAGTAGAAAGGCACTGACTAGTTGATCCACCATCAGCAGTTCTTGCTTATTATCCTTCCCTTTCATTTCTCATCAGACAGATTCTTAACCTGAAGGCCACGCCCCCTTCTAGTGCCTGGGGCTCCTCTAGGCTGCCCTCCCTCAGATTCAGTTCCCTATATATGGTTGAATTTCACAGATTCAGAAACATTCCCATTAACTACATGTCCTTAACTGACTCTACAGGTCACTATCTCCCCCAAACAGCACCTCTATATTTTTCTAAAAAAAAAACCCTGACTTTGCAGTATCTGGAAGTTTATGATACAACCTGATCCCATGGCTTCATCCAAAGCTACCCACCCAAGGATCTGATGTGAGCAGAAAGATGGTTTAGATCCTTTCTACAAATCTTCCACATGGAGTGTCTATCTCCAGAAGCCATCCAACTTTCTAATGTCTCCTAGGTTATAATCAGGTAACCAATAACACATCAAGAAAATTGGGGCACTGTTGAAATGAAGGATTGAAAGTAAATAACTGATCTACAACAAGTGTAAATTAGGACTGTCCTAAAATACATATGGGCTTCCTAATTATGATTTTCTTGCCGTGGCTACCTTCAATTGTGATCTCATGCAGAAAAGCTCTGCTGCAATCTCTTTAGTGAATTCACATAGTAAAACGAAATGCTACCTCTCAGGTTGGAACTTCTGTTTTTGAACCTTATACTACAGCAGGGATTCTAATACCACAATCCTTCCTCTCCACACAGTATTTCCTTTGTTGATAGTTCATGCAATGGTAGAATAGGCTTGGAGTCCAGGCATGCCATTTGTCTCTGCTTTTTCTATGTCTCTGCCCCCTACCCCCAATTCCATCCTGAAGTATGCTGCAAAAGCATAGAAACATTGGTAACTATAGTCCTGGGTGCCACTCTAGAAGAACCAGGAACTAGTTCTTGATTAAAAATGCAAGAGAAAAATAGGGTTTATAATTATTCAGATGAGAAAGACTACAGGAAACACGTTTATGAACAGAAATCTAGAGTTAATTTAGAAAATGTTAGGTGATGACTGACATAAAGGGGATAGGAGATAAGACTAGACTAGAGATACTGAGAGTCACTAACACATAGAAGGTTTTTAAAGTCTTAAAAATATTAGATAATATACAAAGTTGGTTCAACATTCAAAAATCAATTAATATAATTCAGCACATCAACAGGCTAAAGAAAAAAATCATATAACCATTTAATAGATGCAAAAAAAAGCATTTGACATATCCAAATCTCATGATAAGAACTCTCATAATAAACATTATCAGTAAACTATGTAGAAAGAGAGGGAACTTCCTCAACCTGATAAAGAACAGCTACAAAAAAAAAGAATCTCTAGCCCTGTCCAGTTGGCTCAGTGGTAGAGCATCAGCCCGGCATGTGGATGTCTTGGGTTCAATCCCCAGTTAGGCCACACAAGAGAAGTACCCATGTGCTTCTCTCCTCCTCCCCTTCTCATTCCTCTTTCTCTCTTTCCCTCCTGCAGCCATGGCGAGAGTTGGCCCTGGGTGCTGAGCATGGCTCCATGGCCTCTGCCTCAGGCACTAAGAAGAACTTGGTTGCTGAACAATAAAGCAATGCCCCAGATGGGCAGAGCATCCCTTCTAGTGAGATTGCCAGGTGGATCCTGGTCAGGACACATGTGGAGTCCATCTCTGCCACCTCCTCTCACTAAATAAAAAGAAATCTCACAGTTTACATCATAGTTAATGGTGAGAAACTAGATACATTTTCCCTAAATTTGGGAACAAAGCAAGAATACCCCTTTTCACCAATCATATTCATTATACTGGAAATCATATCTAAAGCTATAAGACAAGAAAAGGAAATAAAAGGCCTATAGATTGGGAAAGAGGTAATAAAACTGTCTTTGTTCACAAATGATATAATTGTCTATGTAGGAAATCCCAAACACTTACCAATAATACAAAAACAAAAACACCTCCTAGAAATAAGAAATGATTAGAGACAATCCCCAATTTATGATGGTTTAGCATGATTTTTCAACTTTATGATGGTTTGAACATGATTGGCATTCAATAGAAACTGAATTTTTATCTTTTCCTAAGTTAGTGATATGCACTATGATACTCTCTTGTGATACTGAGTAGCAGCAGCAATGAACTGCAGCTCCCAGCCATGAAGTCATGCGGGTAAACAATGAACACTCCACGGTGTACCGTGTTACAAGTACTTTTTGGATATTGTGTTGTATGTTTCTGCATCCCATCATTTTTACAAAATGCCCATCTGTGTCTCCTGTGTCTGCTGAGAAGAGGAAGGCAATTATTTTAGAGATGAAACTCAAAATAATTGCTCAACTGTGGGGTAACATAAGTGTTCTGAGCACATTTAAGGTTCGGTAGGCTAAGCTGTGATGTTTGATAGGTTAGATGCATTTAGCAAATTTTCAATGTATGATATTTGCAACTTATGATGTGTTTATTTGGACGTAGCCCCATTATAAGTCAAGAAGCATCTATATAGCAAAGTTGCAGGATACAAGGCTAACACACCAAAATATTTGTACACACATCTTTCCTATATACAAGCAATAAATAATTGGAATTTGAACTTAAAAAAACAAAGTGCCATTTACATTCGCACCAAAAAAATGAAACATGTAAGCATAAATCTAACAAAATAGTCACAGGATCTATATGAAGGAAAAGGATAAAAATCTGATGAAAGAAATAAAAAATAACTAAATAAATGGAGAGATATTCCATGTTTATATATAGAGAAAGGCTCAATATTGTTAAGATGTCCATCCTCTCTAAATTAATCTATAGATTCAATGCAATCCCAATCAAAATCCGTGCAAGTGATTTTGTGGTATCAACAAACTGACTAAAGTTTATGTAGGAAGAAAAAAAGGCCGGGGATAGCCAACACAATGTTGAAGAAAAGTAACAAAAGTTAGAGGACTAACATTACCCAATTCCAAGACTTAGTTTAAAGCTATAAATACAGCATACTGGTGAATTAATAGATAAACTGATCAACAGAACAAAACAGAGCCCAGAAATAGATACATATAAGAACAGTCAACTGATCTTTGACAAAGGAGCAACTGCAATTCACTGGATGAAGGATGATAGTCTTTTCTACAAGTGGTACTAGAACAATTAGACATCCATATGCAATATATATAGAAGCATTCCATACACCCTCCACAATATTTAATTCAAAATGGGTCACAGACTTAAATGTAAAACCATAAAAGTTCTAGAGGAAAACAAAGGAGAAAATCTAGGTACCTTTTTATTTGGGGAAAAGTTTTGGGTATGATAACAAAAGCATTAGCCATGAAAACAAAAATTAATAGGTTAGACTTTGTCAACATTAAAAGTTTCTACTCCAAAATACTTCTGTAAAAAGCATGAACGGACACGGCACAGACTAGAAGAAAATATGTATAAACCACTGCTCTGATAAAGGAATGATCAGAAAATATATATATAAAAAAAACCTCTTAAAACTCAACAGAGGCCCTGGCCGGTTGGCTCAGCGGTAGAGCGTCGGCCTGGCGTGCAGAAGTCCCGGTTTCGATTCCCGGCCAGGGCACACAGGAGAGGCGCCCATCTGCTTCTCCACCCCTCCCCCTCTCCTTCCTCTCTGTCTCTCTCTTCCCCTCCCGCAGCCGAGGCTCCATTGGAGCAAAGATGGCCCGGGCGCTGGGGATGGCTCCTTGGCCTCTGCCCCAGGCGCTAGAGTGGCTCTGGTCGCAACAGAGCGACGCCCCGGAGGGGCAGAGCATCGCCCCCTGGTGGGCAGAGCTTCGCCCCCTGGTGGGCATGCCGGGTGGATCCCGGTCAGGCGCATGCGGGAGTCTGTCTGTCTCTTCCCGTTTCCAGCTTCAGAAAAATACAAAAAAAAAAAAAACTCAACAGAAAGAAAACAAGCCGCCCAATTATAAAATGGGCAAAAGATTTGAGCAGATACTTACCTCACTGAAAAACATATACAGATGGCAAATAAACATATGAAAAGATGCTCAACATCTTATGTCATTAGAGAATTGAAAATTTAAAGAGGGAATATCATTACACACTTATTAGAATGGCTATAAACCATAAATCTGATAAGACAAAATGCTGGCAAGATTGAGAAGCAGCAGAAACAGAAACAGCCATTTATTGCTGGTAGGAATGCAAAATGGTACACTTTGGAATACAGTTTGGTAGGATGTTACAAAGCTAAACACTGTCTTACCATATCATCCAGCAAGCACACTCCTACACATTTGCTGGAGTTGAAAATGAATGTCCTCACAAAAACCAGCACACAAATGTTTACATCAGTTTTACTCATAACCACCAAAGCCTGCAAGTAATCAAGATGTCCGTCAATAGGTAAATGGATTAATTAAATGTGGCCTATCTACACAAGGGACTATTATTCAGTATTAAAAAAATAAGCTATAAAGCTATGAAATGACATGGCTTAACTGCATATTACTAAGTGAAAGAAGTCAATCTTAAAAGACTGTGATTTCAATTGTATAACATTCTGGAAAAGGAGAAAAGATGGAAGCCGTAAGTTCTTGTCAGTAGCAGTTCAGAAGTTTTGGGGAAGAGAGGGTTGAACTGGTAGAGCACAGAAGATTTTCAAGGCAGTGAAACTATTTGGTACAAAACTATGATGGTGGATACAAATCATTATATATTTGTCAAAACTCAGAAATATGCAACACAAAGAGCAAATCTCAATGTAACCTATGGGATTCAAGGGGTTCTCAGGTTACGATACATTTCCATTCCTATGACAGTGGTGTGACCCGAATTTTGCTATAAGTTGAACCACACAGTAGCCTAACACAAACAGAACACTTGCACTTTTAACAGTCCAAAATGGCGTACATAAGCTTACTGGGGGATGCCAACACCCTCACTCATAGGGCGCGTTACTGCATATTTTTCCGCTGAGGGCAACTAACTAGTTCACCTACACAGTTCATGAGTATGATACTAATGGCTTAAGCCGAAATATATCTCAATTTTTTAAAGTTTCATGGGAGTGAGCATTGTAAACTCAAAACGTAGTATGCTGAGACTGTTGTAACCTGAGGACCCCCTGTATTGTTAATAACTAACGTATGGTTCATTAATTATAACAAATATAACATACTAATGCAAGATATTAATAATGCAGACAGGAGGGGAGTATTGGGTGTATGATATCTTATATATTATTTGCTCAGTTATTCTGTAAATCTAAAATTGTACTGGAAAAATGAAGTGCAGCTATTGTAAGTAAGTAAGTAAATAAATAAATAAATAAATACAGAAGCACCAAGGACCACAATGCCAAATAGATCCTGGTTGGGCACATGTAGGAGTCTGTCTGACTGCCTCCCTGCTTCTAGCTTCGGAAAGATACAAAAAATAAAAAAAGAAAGAAAGAAAAGAGATTGAAATTATTTCCTAAGACACCACACTGAGGTCTGTAGAGATAAGAAGAAACTACTAACGGAGACTGCAGGAAAGGTCCATGAATTAAAAAGGATTGACAATGTAATGTCCTAGAAGCCAAGTAAAGAAAGTGTTTCAAGGAGGAGGGAGTGATCAGGCATGTCAGACACTACAGATCGGCAACATATGAAGATTGCAATTTTCTAGTGCATTTAACAAGTGGAGGTCATCAGTGACCTCGATCAATGGTGTTTCGGGCAGTGTTAGGGGCAAAGCCCTGATCTTGTGCTTTTGAGAGAAATAAGAGGAACCCCTTCCTGGGATTAATGAGTACTGACAGCTTTTTAGGAATTTTGCTGCAAGAGGAAGTAAATAAGTGGGCAAAACCTCAAGGGGATATAGGATTGAGTTTTAGAGTTTTTTTGTTTGTTTGTTTTTTGTGACAGAGACAGAGAGTGAGACAGAGAGAGGGATAGATAGAGACAGACATATAGGAAGGAAGAGAGATGAGAAGCATCAGTTCTTCATATTGGCATCTTAGTTGTTCAGTGATTGTTTTCTCATATGTACCTTGACCAGGGGGCTCCAGTGAGCAAGTGACCCCTTGCTCAAGCCAGCAAACTTGGGCTCAAGCCACCGACCTTGGGCTTCAAGTCAGTGACTTTTGGGCTCAAGTCAGCAACCATGAGGTCTTGTCTATGACCCCACACTCAAGCCAGCAACCCCTTGCTCAAGCTGGTTGAGCCCGTGGCAAGTCGGTGACCTCGGGGTTTCAAACCTGGGTCTTCTGCATCCCATTCTGATGCTCTATCCACTGCACCACTGCTTGATCAGGCTAGGAGTGAGTTTTCTAAGATGGGAAGATATATACAATATGTTATGTACTGATGTGAATGATCCAAGAGAAAAAGAAAATAATGGTCATGCAAGAGAAAGAGTGGGAAAATCCTGAAATGATGAATGACAAGGCATGGGAGTGAATCCACAAATGGAAGAACTAGGGGAATGTGAATAATTCACCCATAATAACATCACGGGAGGAAGAATACATAGACACAGATACTGGTTGGCAGGGCGACGAGGTAGTGGGGACTCAGAAATTCTCTGCTTCTATTTTCTCAGTTAAATTTTAAAATCATAGGTGACAGCTGCAAGTGATAATGGAGAAGAGGTTGCTAGAACTTTGAAGAAAAAAGAAAAGGTATAAAACAGCCATCCAAGAAGTGGGAGAGTGAAATGTAGTAGGATTGCCAAGTAGCACTGAGAACCAACTGGAGTAGATGGCATGAATCTAAAGTGACAATAAGAAGCATAGTTATATCTATTTTTATCCAGCCATGTTTTGCTGAACAGGTACAGACTTGGGTTAGTCAGAGCTGGATTTAACCAGGATGAAACTTCGTTAGGGGACTATGCAAAGTGAGAAGGGGAAGTTTGTTGGGCACACATACAAAAGGGTAACCACAGAACCTAAGCTGAATGAGGATTTGATTTCAGACATAAAACAGGAAGTGAGAGATAGTGAAAAGATGGCAGGAACAGGGGATAATAGGTCTGTGAATGGTTGCAAAATATTTCTTGATGTCAAGGTTCTATGAGAAGTTGCACGACTGTTGTACTTGGGGAAAGAGAGACTTCAAATCATTAATATGGAAAAGTAGTAGATATTGATAACCTAAAGTTCTTAGGTATCCCCACTGGAGTGAGTTAGGGTAGTGGTCAAGATAATTGGAATAAAGGAGGTTAAGACATTTAGGGACCAGTATATTTGGGAAGATCACCTGTAGGCACGTGGACATAGAAATCTCCAAAAACTGCTACTGCTCTAGTGCAGTAGTTTTCAACCACTGATTCACAGACAGGTGCTGGTCAGCCTGAAATTCCTTGCCAGTCTACAAAATAGTTAACCATGCTGATGTTACATGGAGATTATAAAGCCTATAATCATTAGGTTTAAAAACACTGCGCTAGTGGCTGGCACTGTTAGGTTAGACAGACTCGTCCATGTGAAAGCTATTAATGCAGACACATTCAGCTTCTTAAAGACGCCATTTCAGTCACACAAGTTTCAGACTTCAGTACTTTGCTACTGAGAAGCAGATATGTTTTGCCTCATGTGCTGTGCATTTCAGGAGCAAACAAAAATGATGACACATTTCACAGGGGAACAGGACCAGGATCAAGGTTATGAATTCAACAAATATGAACTGTCAGATGCTAGAGGATTGGCTTGGTAGCAGAGACCTCAGGGTCAAAATACTCAAGTTTCCATGCAACCAGAGATTCCAATCTCAAAAGCCTCAACTCAGTCCTTCACCCTTTGAAGGCAGATAAATTGGGTAGCACAAAATTGATTGGCTAGGGTCTTTTAGATGACATCTTAAGACCAAAAGCTCCATCTGCTTTCTTAGGACATCAGGTAATTCATGGCTTTTTTTAGGAACAAGAACTGACGTTACAAAACTTGGCCAGAGAAACAAAGACATTGATTTTCTCCTGGAATATATACACATATAAATCACCCTCTAAATGTAAACAGAGAAAGCAGTAATATGGTATAAAAGCAAAGAAGTTCTGTGTTGTTGGCTAGCTCAAAATTTCTGTCACCAGTACATATAACATGTATGTGTGTGTGTGTGTGTGTGTGTGTGTGTGTGTGTGTGTGTATATATATATATATTTCAAATGGAGTGAAATATCAACCCTGAACAAATGAGATGATTTTTTTGTGTGTGTGGTAACAACAAACATGACTTCAATAAACAGAATCATCTTGGATACTTTCAGAATTGTTATTGGTTATCATTCTAATCTAATAATTCATTGTCCGACAAGTGTCAGACAGAATTGGTTGTCCTAGTTATTTTTCAACACAGTCTCAAAGTAAAATGATCAAATGTGGGAAATCTGTAATCTATAATGAATGTAATTAACAGAATCAGGAATTCAAACTGCTGGCATAGGCATCACCTCTGAGTAAAATAAAATTGATCACATCTGAGTAATCATTACTGCAAACTTTTCAAAGTGTTAAATTTAAGTTCAGTAAATGGAAAAGTAGAGACCTATATCACAGGGTTACTAAGCAAATTCTGTACTTATAAAAAAAATATGCTAGCCCTGGCCGGTTGGCTCAGCGGTAGAGCGTCGGCCTAGCGTGCGGAGGACCCGGGTTCGATTCCCGGCCAGGGCACATAGGAGAAGCGCCCATTTGCTTCTCCACCCCTCCGCCGCGCTTTCCTCTCTGTCTCTCTCTTCCCCTCCCGCAGCCAAGGCTCCATTGGAGCAAAGATGGCCCGGGCGCTGGGCATGGCTCTGTGGCCTCTGCCTCAGGCGCTAGAGTGGCTCTGGTCGCAATATGGCGACGCCCAGGATGGGCAGAGCATCGCCCCCTGGGGGGCAGAGCACCGCCCCTGGTGGGCGTGCCGGGTGGATCCCGGTCGGGCGCATGCGGGAGTCTGTTTGACTGTCTATCCCCGTTTCCAGCTTCAGAAAAATGAAAAAAAAAAAAAAAAAAAAATATGCTAAGTATTAGGCAAGTTGTAGGCAATGGTGATTGCTATGTTTGAGGACCAGGAATATTATTGTTTGCAGACAAGAAATTGTAGTCAATAACGGCTTACCTTGTACATGGGTTTGTTCATGTTTTGAAATGCGTTGCTGAACATGAACTAATGAACTGTATGTGCAAACTCTTTCTTTCATGAATTTCTAACCAAGTTTCCAAAAGTGGGAAGTCACTTCAGACCTATAAAATAGTTGACCAGTTACTGAATATATATATTTAATGCTGTCAAATCTAGTGGTCATCTTCCAAAATTCCTGGTCCAGAAAAGTTTATAAATTACTCCTAAAAATTCTTTAATGAAAACAGTTTTCCCAACATGAAGATGAAATGGTGGCCCTGGCTCAGTGCTACTAACTGACCAGGTAAAAATACTCTGCTTGCCTTCAATTTGCTGATTTATGTTTGGCAATGATGGCTGAACTCACAGCTATAGATTAAATGTCAGCCATTTAGAAAGTTTAGACCTTTCAAAAGCAGGGCTTATCACTATATTATATACCTTTTATGAGACCAATAAATGTAGTTTCTATGAAAAAAAAAGCATTTGGAGATTATTAAAAATGAAAACATATATCCAGACCAAGGAGGATGAAAGTCATATACAACTGTCATAGCCAGCTGTTCAGGATATTAATTGTGACCATCGCTCTAGTGCTCTCTCTTAAGCTCTGAAATGGGCTTGAAATTGGTGCCGAGGAAACTCGGCAGGGACAGGAAGACCCTGGTTTTTAAGATAAAAATAGTATTTGATTCTAGTCAGTACAAGTGTCATGGTGCTTCAGAGTCAATTATCATTCAATTTAATTATTTTTCTTTTTTTAATGTATTGAATTTATTGGAGTACAAGTTTCAAGTGTACAACTCAATAAAACACCATCGGCCCCCAGCATGTGCCCATCAGCCCAAGCGAAGCCTCTTTTCATCCCTATTCCCCCCGACCACTGTGCCCACCCCCACTTCACTCCACCCCTTTCCCTGTCATTACTCTGTTGTCCGTGTCTATGAGTTATACACAGGCAGTCCCTATGAACAAGATAGATTCTGTAGGTTTGCTCTTAGGTTGAATTTGTACGTAAGTTGAAACAGGTACATTTACCTATTAAACACAATTTAGGTGGATGTTTGTCTTAACATGGTATTTATTTTTGTCATTCTGTGCATATAAATACTTAAACATTCTCAAACCTACAGAACCTATCTCATTCATAACCCAGGTACTGCCTGTACACATCACACACACACACACACACACACACACACACACACACACACACGTTTGGTTGATTTTTTTGCTTAATCCCTTCACCTTCTTTCCTCCAGTCCCCCAACCCCCTCCTCTCTCACTACTGCCATCAAGACACATAGAGCTTTGAAATGCCCCTTGATGTGGTCCTATCCCATCATATCATGAAAGAGTCCCAAGTTCCCGAGGGAAAGATAAGGGACTTAAACCGAGATGTTGAGGAGAAGCGCCCATTTGCTTCTCCACCCCTCCGCCGCGCTTTCCTCTCTGTCTCTCTCTTCCCCTCCTGCAGCCAAGGCTCCATTGGAGCAAAGATGGCCCGGGCGCTGGGGATGGCTCCTTGGCCTCTGCCCCAGGCGCTAGAGTGGCTCTGGTCACAACATGGCGATGCTCAGGATGGGCAGAGCATCGCCCCCTGGTGGGCAGAGCGTCGCCCCTGGTGGGCGTGCCGGGTGGATCCCGGTCGGGCGCATGCAGGAGTCTGTCTCACTGTCTCTCCCTGTTTCCAGCTTCAGAAAAATGAAAAAAAAAAATAATAAATAAATAAATAAATAAATAAATAAATAATAAACCGAGATGTTGATCCAGCATGACATTAACTGGAGTATCCTCAGGAGCAACATTTTCCAAGTAAGGTAGAGGGGGAGTTTTATGCCTATAGTTACAGTTCTAGAATCTAGATAGAACTATTTCTCCTGCCCTAGTGCATAGTTCTCTTTCGGTGGCAGAGATAGCGATATAAGAACAAAACACTGGCCCTAGCCAGTTGGCTCAGCGGTAGAGCATCAGCCCAGCATGTGAAAGTCCCAAGTTTGATTCCTGGTCAGGGCACACAGGAGAAGTGCCCATTTGCTTCTCCACTCCTCCCCCTCTCGCTTCTTCCTCTATATCTCTCTTTCTCTCCTGAATCCATGGCTCGATTAGAGCAGGTTGGCCCTGGGCACTGAGGATAGCTCCATGGCCTCACCTCAGGCTCTGAAATAGCTTGGTTGCTGAGCAATGGAGCAGTGGCCCCAGTTTGGCAGAGCATCACCCTGGAGGGGGCTTGCCAGGTGGATCTTGGTCGGGGTGCATGCAGGAGTCTGTCTCTCTGCCTCCCTGCCTCTAGGTAAAAAAACAAACAAAAAAAAAACAAAACACCACAAACAAACAAAAAAAACACTTTGTGGTCACTGATTATCTTTAATTTGAAGTTAAAATCTTTGCTAAAGGCCAACTTATTCGTTTTCCTAGTATCCATGAAGTTGTAGAAATGATAGGAAGGCAATATTAATCCAAATGATACAAATGGGAAACTGAGAATGATAGTATTGCCAGAGTTAAGCCTAAATTAAAAACACATTTCAGACCTTCCAAAGTCATTACCTGTTCTTTCAACTGAATGCTCAGAGTAAGTCATTGTTTAGCTCTAATTCAATTAACTTTTATATATTTTCTTAGAAAACAGAGATGAGATATTTGAATAGGCCTTTTTAAAAATCCACTGATAAAACACTCAAATTAATGCCAATTCTATTTCTAGAATACCTACCCAGCCCTAGGGTGAGTTAGTCACCTTTGTCAAGATTTATTGCTTCTGAGATGATTATGCATCTCAAAGCAACTATTATTAGTTAAATATCACTGACATACCCCATTAGTGTCTCATAAATTCATAGTATCCAAACTTTGGCATTCATAAGATCAACATTGTCACATTGCAGTGATTTACCAAATTTGAATCATTTTGAGAAATGTAAACTTTTTTTTTTTAATCGATTGCGGCTTCTTGAACTTTATCTGGAAATTTTATGTGACCAGACTATTGGGGGTGACTAGCCAATTCTCCAATTCTCTGACACCAACTAGGTGCCCAACAATTCACTTCATTTCTGCTACAACCTGGAGTTAGTCAGACCCCGCAGATTAAGACTCAGCGTCCCAAGTCTGCTCCCATTTCAGATGCCATCACAAGTCTTGGGCCACCTTCTGACTAACTGGCTATAAGTTGGGGGTTTTTAAGACCCCCTTCTCAAGTTCAATAATTTACCAGACAGCTCACAGAACTTAAAAAGACATTTTATTTTACTGGTTCATTATTTTGGGAAACTGCAAGTGGCAAAGTCTTTGTAGTTCGAGGCTTAGCAAAAGGCTAAATTCTCACCCCCACACCTCCATATTGGCTATGAAGCTGAGTATTTGCATTCATCCCAACCCCCCACCTCACTTGCTTAGTGAAGTTGCTGAAGGCTAAATTTTTCTCCACACCTCCATGTTAGCTGTGATGCTAGATTGTTTGCTCTTGTCCTATCCTCCATGTTCCTCGAAGAAACTAGAGGCATTTTTTTTTTATCCTTTGTTTTGTGAAGTTAAGATGTTATGCAGGGTGGAGGGTTTTCTGCACTTGGGAGAATTCTTAGGTTGTCTTGGAAATGTGACTTTGTTTTAATGATCTCTTTGATTTGCTAATGACTTCATTTTGCCCTATAAAGCAGGTAGGGAGTGGAGACTCGCTTTCTGCAAGCTATCTCTTGCGTTGCAAAGAGCACTCCCGAGCCCACCTTTTTTCTCTTTAAGCCTATTTTCTTAATCCCATGCCGTTCTCACTCAGGACCTGGAATGACTAGCTGTACTGATCCACAGCACATTATAAAGGATACAAATGAACAGTCAGATTGAGAAGTACACAGAATAAGGCCTGGAAAGGCCCCAACTCAATAGCTGCTGTCTCTGTGAAGTTGGGGTGTTTCACCCTCTCAGCACATGGATGTGTTTGTCAATTCAGAACTTCCTAAAATCTTACTGTTCAAGCATTTTTATAGAGTATACTCTCCAGGTGCTCCTTCTCTTCCTGGAGGTGGGTGGATGGGGCTAAAAGTTCCAACCCTTGAGTCACTTGGCTATTCTGGTGATCAGCCCAATCCTGAGACTATTTAGGGACCCCACCCTAAGTCACCTTATTAACATAAGCTCAGGAATGATGTAAAGAGGTTCCTTATAAATAGCAAAAATGCTTCCATAATTCAGAAAATTCTAAGTGTTTAGGATGTCTATTCCAGGAACCAGGGACAAAGACCAAATATATCTACTATATCATAGTTATTCATTCAATTATTTTATTATACATATATTATATGTATGGCCAGTTGTCAAGGCCATTATCACAGCTGCCTGGCTCTTGCAGGTTCGCATTTGATATAGACAGAAGGTAATGAAATTGCAGAGCCAAAAACTGGTGGTCCTTTTTCCTTTAATCCTAGCTCACACCCAGCGGGCGAGAAAATACACACAGCGGGAAACACTTCCCTTTCCACTCAGGCTCCCAAAGCCCAACTCATCCAAGTTTTCCTAGAATCAAAGGCTCTCACCTCTTTTACTCCATTTTGGCTGTCTCCTTTCCTCCACGTGGCCTCTCTTTCTCCCTTGGAACAAAGTGATCTTTCTCAAATGACCTCCTAGCTCCTCCTTTTAAAACTTTTTGGTGTGTGTATAGCCAGTGGCCACAGCCAGGGCCACCATCAGAGCAGCCCAGCCCATGCAGGTTCGCATTGGATTCAGACAGTCGGTAAAGAAACAATGGAGCCAAAAACTGATAGGCCATTTTCTTTAATTCTAGCTTGCACCCGGCGGGCAAGTAAAAATACACACTGGGCTCCAAAACCCACTCACATTCAGTGCTCACAAAGCCACTGACTTATCCAAGTTTCCTAGAATCAAAGGTTTCTAGCTCACCAGCCTTATTCTCCTCAGTTCTCCATCTCCTTCCTTCTCTCTACACAAACTGCACAAACTGGCATCTCACTCAACACTCCGCCATCTTGGCTGCTTCTCCTGGCCACATGGCCTTTATGCTGCTCTCTGCTCTGCTCCCTCTGCTCTCTCATGCTAATCATCCCAGGAACCAAGAGAGCAAGCTCTCATTCTGCCCCCATTTTATAGTGTAGCTTCACAACCTTTAATCCGATATACAAAATAGGGAAGTCTCTAATACAAAGTCACTTCTCTGAGGCATGATTGGATTGTACCGCCCCACATCAAAAAGGGTGGGAAAGGCTTAATCCCAAAACCAAGCCCCAGGCTACAAGGATTCTGCCTGCCCAGAGAGACACACATTAATATCACCTGGGCAACGGCCTCCACGTGGGCAGCGCCACTTTAACAAAGTGAGCATAATATATTTTATCTGCCCAACAGTGTGAAAGCCCTCCCCCAACACACATTAGCATAACCAAGCCCCTTCCCAAGCAAGAAGGCAATCAGCCACCCCACACCCCACATGGGCAGCAGCCATCTTTAACAAAGTGAGCATAAATTAATTTATCTGCCCAACATTATATATATCAAATTTGAATTACTTTTAGGAATGTAAAACTTCTTTAAAAAAGTAAATTCCAGCTTCTTGAATTTCTCTAGGAATTTTGTGTGACCAAGCTACTGGGGGCGTGTATTCTCGGACAACAGCCAATTCTCCAATTCTCTGACACCAACTGGGTGCCCAAAAATTATATATATATATCTATTTCCAGATAGATAGATAGATAGATAGATAGATAGATAGATAGATAGATAGATATAGATATAGACAGATGACAGATAGATAGATAGATATCTCCTGATAGATAGATAGATAGATAGATAGATAGATAGATAGATAGATAGATAGATAGATGATAGATAGATAGAGATATAGAGATAGAGATATAGAGATATAGATAGATATAGATATATATGTCTCCTGAGTTTTTTAGGTACCATGTTAGGTATAGGGACACAGTGGTAGGAAAAACCAAATACAATTACGGCCCTCAAAAAACTTAAGTTTGGTGGTAGAGGAAACTAACATTAGTCAAAGAGCACAGAGAGGAAAGTAAAGCAGCAAGTATGCCAAGAGCTCTGAAGGAACTGATGAACCATACAGTAGGTGGATTGGCTCCCCAAGGCTGCGGAGTTTGGGAAGTCTTCCTGAGGAAGTCAGCTCTGAGCTGAGATCATCAGATTGAGAGGTTAAAGAAACAAATATGGAGCCCTGGATGGTTGGCTCAGTGGTAAATGGTCGGCCTGGAGTGTGGAAGTCCTGGGTTTGATTCCCAGCCAGGGCACACAGGAGAAGCACCCATCTGCTTCTCCACCCCTCCTCCTCTCCTTTCTTTCTGTCTCTCTCCTCCCACCCTGCAGCCAGGGCTCCATTGGAGCAAAGTTGGCCCAGGCACTGAGGATGGCTCCATGGGCTTCACTTCAGGTGCTAGAATGGTTCTGGCTACAACACCCCGGAAGGGCAAGCCCTAGTGGGCTTGCCGGGTGGATCCTGGTTGGGTGTATGCAGTAGTCTGTTTCTCTGCCTCCCTGCTTCTCACTTCAGAAAAAAACAAACAAAAAAGAAACCAATATGGCACGACAGGAGCAGAAGCCAGTGTGTGGGCACTGAAGATGAGTTTGAGCTAAGAAACAGGAAGGTGTTATTTTCTGAACCATACTTCAATACTATATCTTGTTTAATATTATTATATTTGTACTGATTACTATATATGGAATAATACTATTTACTATTATAAACAATCACTAATTATTTACAAGGACTCATTCAGAACACAGACTAATCTAAAATGGTATGATAGTTCAGTACAAAAGAAAAAGGAATCAGACTGCAAGTTAATAGACTATAGTATTTCCACCAACTGTGCCTCAATTTCCACCATAAAATGAAGATGTGAATAAGTGTGTTATTCAAGACTTTTCCACTTACAAATAGAAGTCACAAAAGGCTTAAGCAGGAGGGGGAAACATTGGCTCATTTTTTTCTCTATCTCTTTTTGGTTTTTTTCCACATTGAATTTATTCTTGGACATGCTCTTTCTACACAAGTTCAAGAATAGCTCAGGGCAGCTTAAAATTTTATAGCTAGCACTCCCCAAAGAAATGGAGTCCCACAAAAAAATCCCAGGTTCTAATTGGCCTGTTGGTTCATGTGGTCAGACCTGTGTCAATCATCACGACCAGGAGAATGGAGTATCTTGGTGGCCAACCCAGGCAGCAGGCCCACTCCTGGGACTTGGGACATGGGGCCATTTGCTTTTTAGCCTTCCTGGATAAAAGGAGGAACAATTCTGGGAAGAAAAAGGTGACACTGAACAGATAAAATGTTTGAATGACCATACCAGTGAATTTTTCTGTAAAGTTAATGTTCTACTACCCTAAACTTACCAAGAGAACAGAGGCAATGTACATATTCTGAGACTCTTTACAAGAAGGCGTCTGTTTTGATTTCCTGAGAAAGCTCTAATGGCCCTTGCCAACACACTGAATGGCAGTTTGCTTTGCCTGTTTGTTCTGTCATAAACATAATGGGCTTCTCTCTCTCCTCAGTTTATGCATCTTCATATTTAATTGGCCTCTGATGTTTCTCCAATGCCTTCCCCTTCTCTCATGGCACTTCAAAAGGAAGATTTCACCCACATACTCCCACAGAGAGATTTTCACATCCCAAAATACTTAAGCCATTTGCAAGGCTAAAAACCTTAGGTTGCCAAACGGTTACAACAGAAATGAATTGGAGAGAAAGAAATATACTGTCCTCTGACTGCCCCCCACCCCCCGCAGTAACCAAACGTGCCTTTGATATTTGCCTAATTCTTGGTTTCCATCTGTAAGAGCTCAAGGAACCCTGGCTTTTCAAGATCACCCTTGCTTTCAAAACACACTTTCTAGGCTGCTACTGACACCCAAGTTTCTTGAGGAAAAAAACAGAATAAGAACACAAAGATAGCATTCTGTCATTTGTTTTGCATTATAAAGGGAACTCATATCAATAACAATAAGGGATAATTCATTAAAACCCTGAAAAATTGTCCTTGTTCTCTGTTCCACTGAATAATTTATCACATCCTCAGCCAATCCAGATGCAGCCACATCACAGAAGGTACTCTCTCCCTCAAGTGTCAGCTGGGCTCTGCCTGCCCCATCCCTCCCCCCAACTACCCCCCACTCCCTGCTCCTGAGTGGACACAAAAAAACTAAATCCTTCTCTAACAAAACTTTGTACTTTCCATGGTCTTTAAGTGACTGTGCTTCCCATAAAAGAGACCACATGACTTTGTGTCTTAAGAAGGACAAATCATCCCAACACAGCCACAGGTAACCTCCCAGAAAGGCCTCCCTGACCTCAGGATGACAGAAGTCTCACTTGCAGGCTGTTATTTTTGGACATTGACATCACGGAGTTGCACGCCAGACTCTAACAGCAAGTTAATTTAGCAACGTTGGCTGCTGAGTTCCTACTTCACCCAACTCGCTGGCTGCTTAAAGACAATTCTGGCTCTCTACTCCCTCCAGGGTGGCCTCCTGGATGCAGCCTGTTAAAATAACACACTGCCTAATATTCTAACAGAGACACAGCTTCAATATTTGAAGCAAACAGCAAGGTTACCAGCAACCAACTGCCCAATATAGGCCATTTCTGATGTCTTTTTTTTTTAATCATGCAGTTTTCTGTTTTTATACACAGATAGGAGCATTTTAATGTAACCAGAGCAGAGACGTGCAGTGGGGTGGGGGTGGACACACACAACACATTATGCAAATGTAGTAACAAATGTAAAATGATAAATTAGCGAGCAACTATTTAATTATTACTGTGACTAATTCCTGTAGATGGTGCCACAGCTAATGAACCTGAACCTGTCCTGGTTGACTGCAGTGTTCTGTTGAAACATTTCCATTCGGTTTGTTTGCTGCTTGCGCAGCTCAGTGAAGTAGATAGCATCTGTTTAATGAGCTCCCACTTCATTACAGAGCTGTACTACTTACTGAGTCATTCTCCTTAAGCATGCAGGCTGTGTACTCTGCTGTTGTTTTAAAGCAAATACTAATTTATGATTACCTGTCACATTATGCCATTGAAAATTGTACTCACACTGGCTCACATGAGCAGAATGCTAATGAGCTGATTATGGACTGTGGTGGTGTCCCTTGCTTATAATCCGTGGACATAAATTCAGATCCCCCTACAATGTGGGCTCTGGAACAATAGATGCTGCTGTTTGAGAGGAAGGGGAGGGAAGAGAGAGGGGGCGGTGAAATCATCACATGTAAATGCACAGACTCTCTCAAAGGCCGACAAACTCGGCAATGACCTAATTCAATGTACGCCGATCGTCAGAAACACCCATTACACTGTGTCATGTACGGAGGAAGATGAATGGCTCTCCAGCTATTCACTCCCGGCCATGGTCATTATCTAATTGAAGTCTGATGCCCAAGCAAGGCACATCCTGACACGGTGACTGCAAACCTCTATTGTACGGAATAAATCCTATAGATGTGTCCTAAAATAGTACTTGCAGAGAAAATTCTAATCAATAACACTTTCCCAAAATGCCGCTTTTCATCTTCAAGCCTAATATTTATCTGCAGGCTCTCAGCACAGTGTTCTTTTACCAGTCCCCCCTCCCCCCCATTACAAGCACGCCATTTGCACTTTAAAATGTAAAATTAAGTGAAGTGCCTCATTAAATCTGTTTTGGTTTTTTTTTCAGTTTATTGCCTATAATTTTCCCCGATAAATTAAAATGATGGAAAGATGTGATTTGGGTTTTTTATTGGCTTTTCTGCTCAGTGTTTGCAGTCCTGACTTCATTCTGCCTGCGGACACTGTGGTTTGCTTCAGTTGCTGCTGCCCTTGGCTCAGGCAGTGCTACAAATGCCACTGCCTTAGAAATCTGCACCAGTCATACCCTTTGGTTACAAATACTGCTTGAGACATCAAATGTGAGGATTGCCACAATGATAGAGGTGGCCAAAAAGCATTCCTAATTGCATTCACATGTCACATACTTAGATCTATAGTGCCATGGGCAGAATTAGAAAACCTAAGTTAGCCGTGTACCATAAACAAGAATACAAGATGATTACTTTATACATCTCCTCCCTGGACTTACTTTCTTTCTTTCTTTCTTTCTTTCTTTCTTTCTTTCTTTCTTTCTTTCTTTCTTTCTTTCTTTCTTTCTTTCCTTCCTTCTTTCTTTCTTTCTTTCTTTTTTATTTATTTTATGACTACTTGTTTACAAACATCAACTTTCTCCCTGAAAAAAATTTTTCTTCTCATTTTTTTTGTGCTTAGCTACCCAGGACTGACAACTAAATTAATGGAATAGAAGAATAATAAACAGAATTTTTTTTAAAAAAATGCCACCCTGTTATATGGTTAAAAGAGAAAAACAGGTGAGAATAAATGTGAATCACAACCTGTGTTGCTCATTATCCATTTCAAAGAAACTCCTAACTAAACATGATAAATTTGTATCACATACTAATCTATAGTGGTTCTGTATAACGTTTCTCTGAATCGATTGGGATTTTATGTCTCCGTTTTTGTTGCGGGGAATGGCCCTAAGCAGAGGAGTCGCTGCCCTGGGTGCTCGCTCTGTCCAGCTCCCGTGCAGCAAGCGCGGTACCTCGGGGATCTGCCACTTCACACTTAGAATAAAACCAGGACAGAATAATCGCTAAGTTTCTTTTAGGTCTACTAGTCTGTAATTCTAACCTCTTAGCAATGGTTAAAGAGCCCTAATCAGCATGGTGTCCAAGACCATTAAATTGGCAATATTAATTTTTTTTCTTTTTTTTTTCTTTCTTTTTTTTTTTTTTTTTTTTTTGTTTAAGCTGGAAACGGGGAGAGACAGTCAGACAGACTCCCGCATGCGCCCGACCGGGATCCACCCCGCACGCCCACCAGGGGCAATGCTCTGCCCACCAGGGGGCGATGCTCTGCCCCTCTGGGGCGTCGCTCTGCCGCGACCAGAGCCACTCTAGCACCTGGGGCAGAGGCCAAGGAGCCATCCCCAGCGCCCGGGCCATCTTTGCTCCAATGGAGCCTTGGCTGCGGGAGGGGAAGAGAGAGACAGAGAGGAAGGAGGGGGGGATGGAGAAGCAAATGGGCGCTTCTCCTATGTGCCCTGGCCGGGAATCGAACCTGGGTCCCCCCGCACGCCAGGCCGACGCTCTACCGCTGAGCCAACCGGCCAGGGCCGGCAATATTAATTTTGACTATATTTCTGGTTTACTGTAATGAGATGAAAACAGTTTTTAAAAATTAGCAATTTTCTTCAATGCAAAAATGAAGTGATCTGGCTTCTCATTTCAAATAATGCCTAGTTTACACCATGGAAGCCTTGACCCCCCAGTTTTGTAAAAGAAACCAGCTTTCATTCATCTTTGGGAATCACCTGTCTGACTCTCACTCATCCCAAACTATGAATTACTGGACAAATTTACATATAGTTTTTCCTTTAACAGAGTAAGAAGAATCTAGAAACTTTATTGTCTTGATACACATACAACACAAAAGATTTGGGTTACTTAAAAGAATGTTTTTTCATATTACCAATGTTTAAGCTGTAGAAAAATGGAAGCAAATTAGTTAATACCTCCTTTCCTCACCTATAATGAACCCCCAATGCTGCCATGATGGGCAGTGTGTGAACAGGGGTGCTGTTTTTTCTGCACAAGCAAATTGGTGTCTTGATTTACATGGGGAAAGGAGGCTGAATGCCTATTTACACACTGGATAATCCAATTTGCTTATTTTGCAAAACAGTCCCTTTCCCCTTATTGGCAGTATTAAGCATTGTGCAGATTCTCAACGCGAGTGAAAAAAGGAGATACATTAGATACAAGGCCACACAATGATTGCTCAGTTCAGTCAATAAAGCTGAGTTCACTTAAAAAGAAGGCAGCAAGCAACATTTGGAGGAACGTTTGGTTCTATGCTTATAAAACCTACATCCACTAGATGCCCTCAATGAAGACTAATGGGGAGGAGAAGTCATACTGAGAAGTGAAAAAACAAAAAAAGAGAGAAAGGTTTTGTCACAAGGTTTCACTTGGGATTTTTGCCAAACAGGTTCTTGTATGTCTTCCCAATTGCCAAAAACTCATTCTGTTGAGGCTCTGAGGCTAGAATAGAGCAAGCAACTAACTGTTAAATATTCTTTCATGAGATGAGTCAGATACTATGTATATAGAGTTATAGATACTGATGAAACTATAGAAATAGATATGTTTATAAATCAATAACCCACAGTACTTCAAAACAGCCAAGCAATACCAGTTGGAAAAGGAGGGTGTGAAGGAAAGAAGCAGCAGATTTTGGTCAGGATGGGGGTGTCAGGGGTGGTTTTAACTGGATTTTGTTTTCCATAGCTAATCATAGAGGTCACGTGCAACATCACTCTCTAAGCATTAAACCAGTGGTTCTCAAAATGTGTTACCAGGGCACACTGGTGTGCCCTAGAAGATTTCCAGGTGTGCCCTATGGCAGTGGTCCTCAACCCCTGGGCCACAGACCAGTACCAGTCTGTGGGCCATTTGATACCGGTCTGCAGAGAAAGAATAAATAACTTATATTATTTCCGTTTTATTTATATTTAAGTCTGAACGATGTTTTATTTTTTTAAAAATGACCAGATTCCCTCTGTTACATCCATCTAAGACTCACTCTTGATGCTTGTCTTGGTCACGTGATACATTTATCTGTCCCACCCTAAAGGCCGGTCCATGAAAATATTTCCTGACATTAAACCGGTCTGTGGCCCAAAAAAGGTTGGGGACCACTGCCCTATGGTATTCCAGAGAAATATGTGCCTGTTGGGAATCAAAAAACCAGCAGGGTTTTTGGAGTTTAGATTTTGGGGGGATAGAGATGTGGGGAATTGGCTGTAAACTGACAGTCTGCCCAACCCCCACCTCACTTGCCTGAATAGGTTGCAAAAGGCTATTAAGCTGTGGTGCTGGGTTGTTTACACTACCCCCCATGTTCCCCAGGAAGACTGGAGGCAAGTTTCTTCTAACCTTTGTTTGGTGTAAAGTTCAGATGATATGTATGGTGGGGGTTTTCTGCACTCAACACAATTAAGAGTAAGAAGAGAGGAATTCTTCAATGTATTGATGAGGAAATGAGAGTTTTCCTTTCAAATATATGCCCAAACATTGAAGAAATCGCTAAGACACATCAGGCTCATGTTTCTCATAAACACAAGAATGAAAAACCTTAACACATTCACGTGGGAACCCGCCGAATTTACTAAATCTTACTAAGAATGTATCTATATATATAAAAAGATAACTTTTTGTCATTTTTTTTTATTTTTAACACCTCTTTTCTACGAATTCTAAAATGCACAACAAAAAATGTAACATTAAAATGTGTTTTAATGTCAGAATAAATTTAATTTTGTCATATTTATTTTGTTTAATTACCATAATTAATGCTTGGACTTTATATTTTTTTCTTTAATATTTGACTTATTAGAACATATTTCTCAGAAATTTGTATATAGTGTGCCTACAATTATTTGTAGGATTTTAAATGTGCCCTGACTTCAAAAAGTTTGAGAACCACTGCATTAAACCAATGGTTTCACACTGTGGTGGGCTGGGAAAATAGAATTGCATCTATTAACGTGTGTTTTTCAACAGAAAGGAGAATCTGAAATGGAAAGTCAGGAATACAAAACTACATAGGCAGTGACCCTGCTCTCAGGGCGTCATCTTCATACCAGCCAAATCAGCCACAAAGACAAGAAGAGAAAACACAATGTGAGAAGACAAAAGTGACCAGCATCTCAGCTCCCGGAGGGCCCCTCCAGATAGCACAGTGATGGCAGCCCTGTAACCTTCCTGGCCATCACAGGATCCTGTGAATAAAGAAAGTGACAAGCAAAACTAATTTGAGAAGGCAGTTGATGAACATTTGCTCATGTAAAAGCCACCACCAAATGTTTCCTTTCCCAAGGATCTTAGAAACAAGCCAGGGTACAATACAAGCTCTTTGTTAATTAGGGGGACTCTAGGCCCAGAATATATGTGTATATACTCTCACACACATACACACACACACACACCTTATAAAATAGAGCGCTATCTGAACTCCAACCTTTTATATTCCTTCTGAATATATTACTGTACAATACACTCACGCATAAGTTAAAATGCCAGATTTGAGAGTCCACTCGATCTTGTTTTATGATACCACACTTTCCGAGAACAAAGCTTTCAGAATATAACAGTCAGACACGGTAATTAGAAATCCATACTAAAGCAGTGTAGAAATATCCAGCCACGTGTGTACAGTGGAAGGTTGTGGAAGGGGTCACATGCTCTAAACACAGTCCTCCTCTCTTGAGAACCTCCGCCCCATCCTCGCTCTTTGCTTTGTAAACAATTCTCCTGGTCAGCAGCCTCTCGGTGGTTTTGCTGACTTCCAAGGCAAAAGACAAACATTTGCAGACACAGCATTTTTCCTGTCAGTCGTAGCTCCTGCTTCACACCTGGGTGAACGTCTGCCAGTGGCGGGGCTGGCAGTAACTGGCCCCCATGCCCTGGCCCAACCTGAAAGGCTGGGATCAGCACGGGCTGGCTTTACCAAGATGATGACCCACTGTCTGGCCCATCTACCTTTGTCTTGACTTTTCTCTGACTATTATTTGGAGCACTCAACACTGGCAGAAAAGAGAGAGAGAGAGTTCAGATGAGAAAAGAAAGAGCCGGAGTTGTCAGGGGAGCAAAGAGAGAGTAAGAGGCAGAAGGGAGTGGCTGCTTTTATTGAAGTGTTCAGACATGTCGAAGTAATGAGCCTGGCAACATGTTAGCAAAACATTAGAAACACTTTAGTAAGCAAATAATTTAATTACATCCTGCTCCCAGGCCGTTTCTATTGCCTGACCTCTGACCTTTTATATTGCTGTACCCTAACTCCGCCTGGGAGTCACGCTTCCTATTCTTGTCACAGAATCTCTCCATCTTGTACCATTTAATATAGTGTGCTCCAGGTGTTCTGTGGTGAATGAATAGTTATATTACTACCTGTCAGACACAATCACACTCTATTCATCATTCTCGGCTGGCTGCATGAAGCCCAGCTTCCAGCAGGCTCCCTCTCTATTTCCTTGTTCAAACGTCTGCGGTGCTTTTGGCCCATCTGTCAAGGCTGTCATTTAGAGGGAAAACAGTATCAGCGCTTTAAATATATGGAGTTCTCTATTGAAACAGTGCTGTGATTGAACTGTCAGCATTCTCAGTATCACAGACAGTAATTCATGACTGGTCAGGGCTCCGCTGAGGTTGCTATTACTACGGTGACCCTGCAGGGTCATGCTGAGGGTTCTTGCTTTACAGTTTGGTCTATAAATAGTGCAATTAACCTTTCAAGAATTACAAAATGCTCTTGAATTCTCTTTACATTTGTGTCGCGCTTGCACGATTTAGAGCAAGGGGGAGAAGGAAAAAACCTACAAAATTGCTAAAATGTGTGCCATATGAATAGAAATATAGATATTGTTTTGAGAGCTAGCCTTTGAAATTCATGAATATATTTTAAGCCACCGTTTGCTGTTTTGAAGCAAGATAACATATGCTGAGATTTCTGCTGAAATTAAAAGGTTTCGGAGTCTGAAGTAAAATATGATGGATGTGAATGAAAGGACTTCTGTTCATCCTTATGGAAAGGAAGTGAAAGTTCTCAGTCCTCCAAAATACTGCCTTTCAATAGCAGAGTGTTGCTCACTGCTTCTAGCCCCAGAGTCTCAAGCAAAACACCTGCAACCCTAATAAACCCTCTCAGGAGCCAACTGCTATCTCTAATCTTAGAACACGATCCCCAAGGAAAGTGAAAATTCAGGATGCTGATCAGGCGGGCGTCTGATGACTTCACTGCATTTAAAAGCCTCAAATCACTGATAGGTTTCTCTCCTTTATTCTTCAGGAAATCGAGGCAGTGTCTAAAGGAAGCACAGAGAGTCAGCCACAGAGCCTGAAATACAAACCCAAACTCCAAATCTCAGCTTTCTGTAAATCCTGGCCCACCAGGCCACCGCCCCTCGTCCTCCCTGGAAACCATAACTGTAAGAGATCCCTTTTCGCTACCTCTCTTTAGACAGTTACATTCTAAGTGATTCAGACTAGTCGCTTGGACTTGTTCCTGAATCACAGCGCTGGTGTTTGTTCCTTTAGATTTCTGCATCCCGGGGACGTCTCTGAACACAAGAGCACAGACTCCTGGTGCTGCACTGTTGCCTCTCAGAGGAGTGTGTGGTATATTTTCTCTTTCGCAGGATCATTTAATGACCGCATGCATTATGCCCGTTATTCCTGCAGCTCATATAGCACAAAGATTTTTTTTTTTTTACTAAGTGGTTCAAGGGACAAAGCCAAGAAGCATTTTTAATTGTGATGCCAGGATTATGTGGCTAAAAATAACCATTGATATCTACCACCAGATTTCCTTGCTTACCCAGTTTCTTTCTTGAAGGAAAGAAAAGAGATGCTATTTTTGTGTGTATAGGTCACCAAAGGAAAGCCACACACCTAGCAAATGGTCCTTTATGACACATGTATGTATGCTGACCTTCCCCTAGAAGCACAATAGCCCATCATTCTCCTAAACATCTTCATCACCAAGGAAGAAGGGGGGAAGACAATACTGCAGCTAGCTGGAAGGCTTGCAGGGGGCAGAAAGAAGAGTGAAGAGGTACAAGCCTTCCCATTAGAGCTATTTCCTGGGCATGCTTCTCACTCCAGTCCATGGCTATGCAGAAGTAAAAGCCTTGCTTATTACAGTCACTGAACCAGGATAATTAAGAGGCAATCTCCTCCAGTTAGGGTGCACTTTCCTTTCCGAAGACAATCATAAAAGGTAGAGAAAGGTGTTGTCATTGTGGCTATCTTTTGTGACTGCTTCCCTCTCTTTCTGTCCTCAGTCGGAGAGCAAAAAGCCTTTGCTTATTATGGAGGCAGAATAAGTGCTAGTCTCATCCCATTAACTGTCATATTACCAGGCTCCGTGCCATCCCATTTGAGTTTCACTGAGCATTCAGAACTGCTTAATTATGTACAGTAAAGACAGTCTGCTGAGACTTTCCTCCTTGATTAATATGGGAGGGGGCGGGGAGGTGAAGGGTCACTGCCGAGGCTCCCCCCGTGCCTTGCACAGAACTAACTCAGTGTGACAAAGGCTTTTGTGAGTGGGAAAGAAAATAAATTAAAGCGCATTTGGAAAGAAAGATACCGGCATCAAGGGATAAGGCTACATTTGATTCTGCGGGCGAACAACAGATATTCCCCCCCTCTGTGTTGGCGTTAAACTGTATAGTGCATTCCTTATAAATTATACCACCCCGTGTTAATTATAGTGTGCTGACAGTGCTTGTCATTACTAAGCCTGCTACAGGCTTTGTGTGCTTGGATTTTAATAGCTGTTTGTTCTGAGGAATGTGGCAGAGCTGCATCAGTGGCTGAGCCAGGTCATTGCTAACATCCCTTTCTTCGGTCCCTCACGCGGGTTCTATTTTTACAACCCTAATCCCTCCTCCTCCCTGGCTCGCTCGGTGTGTCCCCCCCCCCTCCCCAGTAAAGCAGATGTATAGGTTACAGTCTAGAAATGCCAATGCATTCATTCAGACACAATAAACTGAGGCTTTTATTGTGCTCCACTCCTTGTCAGCCTCTCAAAGCCTCTCGCTGAAACACTCTTTTCTCCTTTCCCCAACCTCTGTGTAAAGACATGACTGCTCTAATCCAATGGGGTTTTTTTTTTTGAGGTTCCTTCCCCAAATTCTAATTTGGCATTCTCCTCGCAAGCAGGAAGCTCTGTCAGTGATTCTAGTCGTGTTCATGGCAATTGCCGTGATGGAAGAGGCGACCAGTGTGGGAACACAGTCAAGTCCCGGCTCCTCTTCTTCCTCACCCGATAGTCTTATGTTTCAGGTACTTATTTCTATAATCATCAGTAAATCCAAACACAAAAGTTACTCTTTCATCTTAAAAAAAAAAAAAATTCCTTATTAAGCACCTGAAAAAAGGGGTTCTGGAAAAACAAAGGTGAATAAAGTCTAGTGCCTGGCTGGAGAGCCGTAGAGCCTAGTAGGGCTACAGATGTGTAAATAAATAACTACCATTTGTGTGATGGGTAAAAATAGAGGTGAAAACAGAATTTCTCTCAGCCTCACTAGCCCATAGGTACAGATGTGGGCACATTAACAGTAATAATTAAAATTTCTCTGCTTTGTGTACTCATGGATTTCTGGGTGTCCCCAGACAGGGCCTCATGTGTGCCCATGAATAATTCTGATCCTGCTGGTACTTGAGCTGTTGTGTCAGGCGTAATGGCGCCACATGGTCACAGTTATTGTCCTGTTCTGTTTTTGAGTTGTCCGCTATTGGAGGGTTGTCAAAACAGAGCCGTTTGAGCCACATTATCTCACAGAGCTTCTAGTCAAACACTCCAGCCTGCTCTCTAGAGGAGTCGGCAAAGAACCCATGCAGCGTTGGGCTAGGAGACAGACCTGAATGAAAAACACCACGCTGTCCTCTGATTTGTCCTCACTACCACCACAATAAGCCCTGTTACCGGCCAAGTTCCCCGTGCCAGACTCCCTCCTCCCTCAGGCTGACTGTTCGCACAACATTCTTTTGTTTCTTTCCCTACCATGAGGCCTGTGCTGGACCCACTCCCACAGTGTGTAGTAGATTCCAGGCATGTCTGTGTCTCCCTCACTCTCATGGTTTGTGCAAGATGTCTTTATATCTCAGACACTCTCCATACACATACACACAACATATTTATGCATGCAAAATAAATTGTGAGAAGAGACAGAAATAGCTATCATTATCCATAAAAATCGGTTTTATGGTAGATATGGTGAAACAACCAATTAACTGTGATTGACTTAAGGAGATGAAAGCCATCTTCTCTCCACTGGCCAAAACAAGACAGTATGAGCAGGAAGGCACAATGTAAAGAAAATGACTTCCGAAGTAAAACCAATTCAACTGAAGGTTTACTTTCTCCAAATAAAGTGGCATTGCATCCTATATTCCTTCACATTTTGCAGACTTCAGAACTCAACCCCCATGAGTAGCAACACCATTATTTATTTTTTATCCTCGTCATTACAGGGGGGAAAAAAAGTATTGTTAGGACTATGGAAGCCTACTATTGAAGCAGAATGAAGTAAACCCTGCCAGAAAGCATACGTCCCTTCAGGTCATCCACCCATCATCCCACCAGGGACCTGAAGCTGTTTCAGTGCCTGCTCTCTGTGACGGTGGAATGACGTGAACGTGCAAGCATAGCATGAAGACTGCATATCTGTCCTTTCTTCTTCTAGCTCACTCCATGCACACTGAAACTTCAGCCTGCACAAGTGTTACGATAAAAACAAATCTGTGCAGAATGCTTTTATGAGTGACTTCAACACTTTCCAAGGGTAGGTTTATTCATATATCTGTTTAAACTTGTTGACTTTAGAACTTGATCCCAACTTAAGCCACAGTGCCACTGTAAACAGTCCGTGCGCTCGTGCGTGTGTATTCAATCGTCTGCAGATTTTAGACACAAATTTATGATTGGACGGTGTAAAACTTCACTGAAAGACAGAGGTCACATAATACATGTTAAAGAATGCTGTACTACACATAAATTACATAGCTTGACTTCTTTTTTTGGCTTCTTGTGGCACTTGACTCTCACTGGATCATTTTCTTACAAGACTGCATCACCAAGATGCATCTCTATCCCTTAGTTTTTAATGTTATTTATATGAATAATGGTGATTATATACATTTTTACCATTGAGATATAAATATAAATGGTATATACATATATTTGAAAAATAAAGAGAATAAATTTTGTAGTCTCATTTTTTTTTAGATTTTATTTATTCATTTTAGAGAAGGGAAGAGAGAGAGAGAGAGAGAGAGAGAAGAGAAAGGAGCAAGAAGCATCTACTCCCATATGTGCCTTGACCAGGCAAGCCCAGGGCTTTGAACCTCAACGTTCCAGGTCGACGCTTTATTCCTTGCACCACCACAGGTCAGGCTGTAGTCTCACTTTTGACTCACCTCCTAACATCACTAGATTTGAGATCTTGAAGCCACTCCCTAGTTAAAAGATATTTAAAATAAAACTTTCTTGTATTGATTTTCCCTGTAATATTATTGTCCTTGCCAACCTCAAACAACTAAAGCAAATTTAACTAAAATGTCTTCCCATACAAGAATATTTTTCAAATATCAAGATCAGTTGTCGAAGATTAATTCTTGGTGAGACCCGTTTTTGAAACACACACAGAGGCGTGAAGCTTTCTGGCTTAGTCTCTGTGGTCCCCACATGTCCCTCTGCCATCATCACAACCCCCAGCACCAACGACAAACAGTCCTGGGCTCTTTAGCAGGGCTCATTTGTATCCTGTTCGGTACAAGGACCCCCAAGGTAGAACAGCACTTTCTTTCATTCCTACACCTTTGCAAAACTGCCCTGGGCACGGCAGAGCCCACATTTCACATAACCTCCCTCACGTCCCTTCAGCCAGCTCACCGCTCAACCACACTGAGTGAGAAGTGCCTGCCGGCCCCTCAGCCAGACCTACCTGCGGGACTCACCCCTCTGCACCGAGCTGCTGTCTGTCAGGGAGTCTGTAACCCACCTGGAGAGGAAATCCTGACCTCCAGGTGTCAGCGTTGTTACCACCTGGGCTGCTGCCCGCAGCTGCAGACAGACAAACGATTACCTGTCCATGTGGACCTGGGCAGTCACCGTTTTGGGGAAGGATAGTGTGAAACAGGGGTTTTCCTCCTCGAAAAGACTCAATGTGGGTGTTTTCCTTTTCAAGGAAAACCGGGAACTGGAATTACGTGATTCGAGAGTATGACCCCAATCCCATCACAGCAATGAGGTGGTTTTGGCATGTCATGATGTCAACCACACACAGGACATCGACTCACTTTCCAAAGGGAGACAGTCCAACAGGCTGTGGGTGCTTGCTGAACCTCTCTGCTAACCTTCCTCATTTCCAAGGACGAGACCTCACACCCCACTCCCCACCCCTGGGCCTGAACTGCTCCACACTGGGCCTTGGCAAATGACTGCTCAGAATTCCTGACAAGTTTATCTGCATCCGAATGACCAACTCTCCATGACTGAAGCATGACAGTGATTTCAATCATTCCTTTTGCTCCTCCCAGGAGAAAACTCTGCATTCAAACTAAATGCTTTTACATAATCAACTAGCTTGTCTGACAAGCACAGCCAAATATTATTCTTTTGAGCTTCAAACTGCTTTTAGCTCAACTAAGAGTAAATGAGTTTTCACATATCACAAAGCCAGGAACAGTTACATACAATAAAAACCAGTAAATAAAACAAAGAATCCAGTAAAACACAGGTCTCAAAGGTTAACTTGTTTTTTTTAGAATGTTTTATCCTTTCAATATATGCAAAAATATTCCACTGTTGAAAAGGTTAAAAAAGAAATCCTGACATTAAAAACAAGCAGCAATTTTGCAATTTATTTTTTTATTGTAAATATGTGCCCAAAGCTGAATCCATGATAATTTGGGTTTGTTCCGGAGGGTGGCTGTGATGTTGGAAAGCCCCCAATTTTTATTTCATGATCCTGATTTTGAACCTGTTAGCAAGTAGCATAGATACCTGAAACCTGTTTTGTATCACTGCTTGGTCTGGGGCGTCCACCTGTGCAGGCACCCAGCAACCCACACTGACTGAAAGCATTCGGCCAGCCCCAGCATGACTGGGAACACAGCATGATTGGTGACAAGTGCTCTGAGTGCAGGCAAGCGTGGCCACTGAGATAACAGAAGACAAAACAACCCCCCCCCTCTTTAGTTGAGATATGATTGACATATAATATTACATTAGTTTCAGGTGTAGAACATGATTCCCTTTTAATAGAAGTAATGTGAGCTAAGAGGGACAACTATAGAACTACATACTTGTTGATAGGACTGTCTGTGCTCTCTTCTTGAAAACAACTTCCAGAACGGCAAACCAGACCAAAAAAAAAAAAGGTTACCTGTTTGTTTGTTTTCCCCAGGAAAACTTGAGAGAGAGCCCAGCTTTCTCTCACTCATTGACACTTGAGCAGGCTTTTCTGCCAGGCAGGCGGGAAGGAGAGCAAGCATATGCAGGTCCCCTCTCTCTCTCCCACAGCAGGTCCCTGAGTAGATGGACCATAAGAATGAATGATTTAAGACTGTTGGTGAGAAAAAGGTTAAAAGAGGAATTGTGAAATCCAGGCTGTGAAAGAACATAAAGAAAATGAAATCATAAGGGATTATAAACTCGGAGACTAGGGGAAGATTAAGTTTGGGGAGATCTTGAGAAATATGGAGAACGATGGATAATAAGAAAGAAATTATTACTTAAATATGTTCATTGGGTAGATTGGGTATAGCTATCTCTCCTATAATTTTATTTTCCTAACTTTATGGTAGTAAAGCAGAGGCATATATTTTGCTGTTAGGATAAATCACAAGGGAAAGAAGAGGTGAGTGAGGGTCACATCTAATGTTTCTAAGATAGTAGTTTCAAGAGAATTCTTTTCTTGTTACTTAGTTGTGCTGAAACCCCTTGGAGGATGGAGGAAGATTGAAACTTGCAAGATAAAATACAGAATGTCTAGTTATATGTGAATTTCAGCTATTAAAAAAGTGAATAGTCCCTGGCCAGTGGCTCAGTGGATAGAGCATCAGCCTGGTGTATGGCTATCCCAAGTTCAATTCCCAGACAGGACACACAGGAGAAGTGAACATCTGCTTCTCCCCTGTACCTTCCTTTCTTCTTCCCCTCCTGCAACCAGTGGCTCGATTGGTTCAAGTGTGGCCCCAAGCATTGTGGATAGCTCCGTTGGAGGACATCAGCCTCAGTTGCTAAAAATAGCTTGGTACTCAAGCATCAACCCCAGATGGGGTTGCTGGGTAGATCCTAGTCAGGTACATGCAGGAGTCTGCCTCCTCTCACCTTAAAAAAAAAAAAAAAAAAAAGTGAATAATTTTTTACAATAAGTATGGCCCAGGCAATATTTAAGATGTAATTATATTAAAAATCATTTGTTGTTTGCCCTGGCCAGTTGGCTTAGTAGTAGAGAGTCGGCCCAGCATTTGGATATCCCAGGTTCAATTCCCGGTCAGGGCACACACAAGAAGCACCCATCTGCTTCTCCAACCCTCACCTTCTTCTCTATCTCTCCCTATCTCTCTCTCTTCTCCTCTCCTCCTGTAGCCATGGCTCTATTGGAGCGAGTTGGCCCCAGGCTCTAAGCTAAAAAATGGTTATGGTTGCAATGAAGCAAGGGCTTCAAATGGACAGAGCATCGCCCCCTAGGGGGCTTGCCAGATGGATCCTGGTCAGGGCACATGCGGAAGTCTGTCTCTGCCTCCCTTCCTCTCACTAAAAAAAATAAAATAAAAATAAAAAAATTCATTTGTTGTTTTTGTGAAGTTCACATCTAATCAGACATTCTGTACTGGTGTTTGCTGAATCTAAGGACCTGTGAAAAATAAATCTTGAATTTAGCAGCTAGCACAAACCATTGATTGGTGAGATTTCCCTTGTAATCCCTATAATTCTAAATGGGAAACTGTTTCACCACGTAATTTATATCCTTTTGTTTGGTCAGTCAACTTTATGAGTGACTAATCAAACTCCTCTTTCTTAAAAAGAACCCAAGTGTTAAGAACCATTTCCACTCTGATCTAGGTTGACTATACCCTTAATCAAAAGCTCCCTTCAATTTAACAAACAGGATGGCAGCCAACAAGGCGTTAATATGATCTGTGGCTCTTTGGCAGTGAGTTTGCTGTCAGGAAATTTCTGAAAACTTCCATCATTTTTGTCATGTTGCTAAAACATGCACAGTCTGGTTTCTCTGTTGCCATGACTTGTAATTTTTAAATTATGTCCTAATATGCATGCATAATGAAACTCATTAGAAAGAAAAATATGATTCCTGTACCAACTGGCAATAAATGGAGCATAGTATTATTTCCAAGTGTTGTTTACCAAAGTTAGGGAACTTTGGTCCATTAAGACATGTGTAAAACAAAAAGCTCTCATAATTATATTAGTTGATGTGGGCTTCATAGGAAAACAATTAGTAAAATTCTGACTCATGAAAGAGGAGCAGGAGAGGAGGCAGGTCAGGAGAGGAGATGGGACTGGAGAGGAGATGGGACTGGAGAGGAGGCGGGGCAGGAGAGGAGGCGGGGCTGGAGAGGAGGCGGGGCCGGAGAGGAGGTGGGGCCGAAGAGGAGGTGGGGCCGGAGAGGAGGCGGGGCCGGAGAGGACGGAGCATAGCTGGTCCTTGATGAGCTAGGTTGCCTTTATCTCAATGACTGCACCAATGCACCAATGATTCTCAACCCCTAATAACACAGTAAAATTACCTGGGAAGTTTAAAAAAGAATGCCAACACCTGGACCACAGATTCATTAGATCCAGATCCCCTCAGGTGTTTCTAGAGTTCAGCCAGAGCTAAGAACCACAGGCCTTTATAATATATAAATACATAATATGCACTTGAGTGAAGCTAGACGTCATAAAATGATCTTGGTGACCAATCACATTAGGTGTTCTGTTTTTAAATTTCTGTTGATCAAGTATGTAATGATCAAATGAGGAAAACTAAACTAGAAAATGTTAAATTATGGTCTATTTGAGTTTTTACTTTTCTCTATAAAGTAATCTACATTATCTTTCATTTTTATGTTAAAGTTTTTATTGGAAAGTTATCCATTTTGAGCCATGTTATATCCCATATATCAAGACTGCTCAAAGCTTACCATTCTCCAACACCTTATTTACCAAATTAAACCATATAATATTATACAATTTGAGGAGAATTACCAAGTCTTTTAATATCAGCATGGATGAAATAGCAAAGTCATGTTTTTATTTTTTTAATTCAGCCCCTTCTCTTCACAGATAAGGAAAATTGACTTCCTCTAAGTCAGTGGTCAAAGAGTGCTCCCTGCTCAGTAGCATCACCTTTACCAGGAACAAATTCTTGGCCTCGCTTCAGACCTGACATATCACAAACTCGGAGGCCAGAAAGTCTGTGGTTTAAAAACCCTTGAGGTGTTTTTAATGTACAATAAAGTCTGAGAATGTTCATCCTTGTATTTGTACGCTTTCTTTTCTTTTTTTTATTTCTTTTGCGGTCTTCATTGTGTCTACCTCACTACTAGAAACATTTCATTCGGTGCTGTGGGCCTTGAGATTGGGAAGCAAGTGCCTGGTCCCCAGGCTTCTGCCTCTCTTGAGTTGAACTTCATGCTTCATGAGGAAGCAGCCTGTGGGAATAACAAGGTCTGTGCACAGACTCTGGGGCCAGAGGAGAGAAGGTGGGGCAGAAGAGGAGGTGGGGCCAGAGAGGAGGTGGGGCTGGAGAGGAGGAGGGGCCGGAGAGGAGGAGGGGACGGAGAGGAGGTGTGGCAGGAGAGGAGGAGGAGCTGGGGAGGAGGGGCTGGAGAGGAGGTGGGACCAGAGAGGAGAAGGAAGGAGCAGGAGAGGAAGAGGGGACTGAGAGGAGGTGTGGCATGAGAGGAGGAGGGGCTGGAGAGGAGGTGGGACCTGAGAGGGAACAGAGGAGGAAGGAGGGGCCAGAGAGGAAGAGGAGCAGGAGAGGAGGCAGATCAGGAGAGGAGATGGGACCGGAGAGGAGGTGGGGCAGGAGAGGAGGTGGGGCAGGAGAGGAGGCAGGCTGGAGAGGAGGCGGGACCAGAGAGGACGGAGCACCGCTGGTCCTTGATGGGCAACCTTAGCTCTATTTTCATAAAATAAGTGCTGGCCAAGCTGAGGGGAGATGTTTCCTGAGGGACTCTCTGAGACCCTTAAGTTGTCATTTACTAGTAGGCAGGGGTGACTGTGTCTGGCATTATTTACACAGACTAAAACAAACAAAACCACCATCACCCTGCTCTTTGCTCATTTCCCCTTTTCTGCATAGTGGACTCCTTCAACCATGCCTCCACTACTAACAGTGGTCTCAAGACTCCTACCCAACGTCTGCACTCAACTTCAGAAAGATGAGGCATTCCTGCTCAAATTCACACTTAACCACCTTTGTTGTCCTTTTTAAAATTAAGACTATCTGCCTCTACCCCTAGATATCAAATTTATCAAAAACCAGGACAGCAATATGTTGGCGGTCTCAGTAAATGTTGGTTGAATAAATGAATTACAAATATGTAAACGAAGATACTTTTGTGTGATGACTATAGATATTAACATTACCAATGGTCAGATGCAAATGTTATACTATTTTTTTTTTAGTCTTTACACAGAAAACTATATCAGACACCAGAAGAAAGTGTATGTAATTTTTAGTACATTTATAGTTTGTAATTCCTAGTTCTTTGCAGGTTTCCTAAATATGGTACTATGCCACCTTAGTAATCTTTATATTCATAATTAGACTATAAAAATAATAAAATATATAATTGTACAAGTGAAATATGGTCTTTTCTTGAGAAGCAAAGATTTCCAAATGTTAACTAACATTCATATCAAGAATGTTAAAGTGCCTGACCTGTGATGGCACAGTGGATAAAGCGTCGACCTGGAAATGCTGAGGTCACCGGTTCGAAACCCTGAGCTTGCCTGGTCAAGGCACATATGGGAGTTGATGCTTCCAGCTCCTCCTCTCTTCTCTCTCTCTGTCTCTCTCTCTCTGTGTGTGTGTGTGTGTCTCTCCCTCTCATCTCTAAAATGAATAAATAAAAAATTTAAAAAATTTTTAAAAAAAGAATGTTAAAGCATAACCAGGTGGTGGCGCAGTGGATAGAGCGTCGGACTGGGATGCGGAAGGACCCAGGTTCGAGACCCCGAGGTCGCCAGCTTGAGCGCGGGCTCATCTGGCTTGAGCAAAGAGCTCACCAGCTTAGACCCAAGGTCGCTGGCTCCAGCAGGGGGTTACTGGGTCTGCTGAAGGCCCATGGTCAAGGCACATGTGAGAAAGCAATCAATGAACAACTAAAAAGTCGCAACGTGCAACGAGAACTGATGATTGATGCTTCTCATCTCTCTCCGTTCCTGTCTGTCTGTCCCTGTCTATCTCTGCCTCTGTAAAAAAAAAAAGAATGTTAAAGATGATTCTTAAAGAAAATATGTCTCAACCATGTTGTTGTATCATGTGGAAATTTTGATTTCCTCCCATAACAGAATGAAGTTTCACAAGTCTGATAGGCTTGATACTGAACTGTCACTGTCCTGAAATATACTAAAGAATATTTATATTCTTTTTTATAGAAAATAACAAAAACAACCACTCTGACAAAAGAAAATAGGTTTAAAAGGAACAAAAGGGACTTTCATTAAAGACAGGAAAGGACTGGTTCAAATTCAAATGGAGATTATAGATTGTTCTTTCTTCCAGACATTTTCAGTGTTAGAATTTCTGTTTGATTCTCTCTTTTTAAATGGCTTTCTTTTTCTAGTGAAATTCTTCATCTTGTCATCTATATTTCTGAACATATTAATCACAGTTATGATAATGTCTGTGCATGATCATTCCAATATGTGGCTTAGATGATTTTGGAGTTGATTTCTGTCAGTATATCAAAAAACAAAAACTATCCATGCCACTTGAACGATTTCAGAAAACAAATCAGTCTAACACAGATCCAAAATTGGAAAAGTTAGCAAACACAAATAAAGCAAGTTAAAATACTTAAGTATTATTGGCCAAAAATGTACTTAGGAATAAATACTTCACAAATAGAGCCAGCAAACTTTTTAAAGCCAGCATAATTGAGTGAGGTTTATTAAAAATGCAAGGAAAATTAAATATTTGAAAGCCTAATTATATGTATTAATCTCCAAATTAATAATTCAATAAAAAAACTTTAGGATAATATTTATGGACCCCAATGAGGTATTAGATATTAGATAACATTTGCCAAGTTTAATTTAAAATATTAGTAGAAAGGGTATATGTAATTTCTTAACAATGTTTAAGTTATTATGATACCTAATTTTGAAATATCATTAAATTTGGTGATAATAAAGATGGTTTTAGATAAAAATATTCTGGAAGTACAATTTACTATTATTAGACAATATAAATAAGTAAAATGTATGTATGTATGTATGTATGTATATTTACAGTTCTGAGTATACAAAACAGTTCATTCTTGTATTTTATTTATTAATTATTGTATTATTTTTCATATAAACAACTGAAACGTACCTTTGCCCATGAGTGTGTGTGTGTGGTGAAGAAAAATATTCATTATTTGCAGGGAGAAAATAAAATGATCAGCTAGAAAACTAGAGAAAAATGAGAGTTCAAAAAATTGATTAAAGTTAAAATACAAAAACTACTTATTTCACATATGAATGAATAATAATTCAAGACTAAACTGTTTTGCATACTCACAACTGTAAACTTACTTTTACCCACCCATGTATAAATGAAGAGTTATGATATAAAGCAAAATAAAGTTTACTCACAACAAAAACAATAATAACTTATAATAAACTTAAATGTGCAGAACCTATTTCTGTACAATTATTAAAAGTGATTGACCCTGGCTGGTTGGCTCAGCGGTAGAGTGTCAGCCTAGCGTGCGGAGGACCCGGGTTCAATTCCCGGCCAGGGCACACAGAAGAAGCGCCCATTTGCTTCTCCACCCCTCCGCCGCGCCTTCCTCTCTGTCTCTCTCTTCCCCTCCCGCAGCCAAGGCTCCATTGGAGCAAAAATGGCCCGGGCGCTGGGGATGGCTCTGTGGCCTCTGCCTCAGGCGTTAGAGTGGCTCTGGTCGCAACATGGCGACGCCCAGGATGGGCAGAGCATCGCCCCCTGGTGGGCATGCCGGGTGGATCCCGGTCGGGCGCATGCGGGAGTCTGTCAGACTGTCTCTCCCTGTTTCCAGCTTCAGAAAAAATGCAAAAAAAAAAAAGTGATTGAGGTACATAATAGAAATTATTTAATGCAAAGATATTATTTTTTAAAATAGAGTTGATATTGAAAAAATGTGAATTTTTCCTAAATTTAATGCAATCCCAATAAAATCCCAGTAGAATGTTGTCTAACTTAGCAAAGTTACCAAGAGTAATGCATATGAAACAATATGCAAAGACAATGAAAGCAATTATAGTGTTTTGGGAAAAAAGATAGAGGTGTCTTCATAACAAATATTAAAACATAGTAAATCTAACGTAAGTAAAAGGTTTTGGACTTCTGCTTCCATCTAAGGCAGAGTGGAAGGTACCAACTGTGGACAATTCTAAATCTAGACAAAAGGTATGAGGACACTGTTCTTAGGTACTCCACAATAGGCAGCACAAAACTGTAATCATTGGCAAAAGAAAAGTATGTGAAGCAAGCCCTGTGTTACCTTGTTTGTGCTTTGGATCCTTTTCTGGACCATGGAGCAAGTTGAGCCCAAGCAAAGTGGTCTGAGATTCTGCACTGTTAGAACATGTTCAAGTTCTGGCCATACCAAAATAGAAAGACATCCCTGACCACCTTAGACATTCATTTGAGACCACAGAATGTCATGCATTAGTAATGATGACCACATTCCACAGCAGAAACCATTTAGGATTAAGAGCAAAACCAAATGGACCCACACAAGCAAATCAAAACACCAAACACACCAAGATCAACAGTATCTGTAAGAATTTGATTGCCTGCATGAACAATACTTATCATCAATGTATGATTATAATTTCCAGCATATAATAAAATCTACTAAACATAAAGAGAAAGAAAAATATAACCAAAATTTAAATTAAAAAGTCAGTAGAGCCTGACCAGGTGGTGGCACAGTGGATAGAGCATCAGACTGGGATGCGGAGGACCTAGGTTAGAAATCCCAAGATCGCCAAGGTCGCCGGCTTGAGCGCAGGCTCATCTGGCTTCAACACGGGCTCACCAGCTTGAGCACAGGCTTGCTGGCTTGAGCCCAAATGTTGCTGGCTTGAAGCCCAAGGTCACTGGCTTGAGCCCAAGGTCGCTGGCTTGAGCAAGGGGTCACTCGTTCTGCTGTAGCCCCCTGGTCAAGGCACATATCAGAAAGCAATCAATGAACAACTAAGGTGCTGTGACAAAGAATTGATGCTTCTCATCTCTCTCTCTTCTGGTCTGATGTCCCTATGTGTCCCTCTCTGTGTGTGTCTCTCTCACACACACAAAAAAAAAGTTAGCGAATTTCCAGTTTCTAGTCTAGCATGTAAGGAACTTCCAAGAGTCTGTCCTAACAACAAAATAAGAAGCTGAACAATCTGAAAAATCAACAACTCTTCTTAGATCCATACTAGAAGCAAAGTCACAGGGCAAACCCCCGTCCTAGAAGTTGAACAGGCAAACAGGTGGATGCAGAGAATCACAACTTGCTAGAGCAGAAACCCACAAGCAGAAACCTTCCCGGGAACCAGTGCTTCGACAGGAACACTGACCTGTAATTGATGATGAATTGTCAGAGGCTCAGTGTGGACAAATTTGAGGCTTAAAAACTTCAGGGGTCAGAGGTTTCACATATTTGAAGCCGTACCAGGTTTTCACAGTAAATATTGAAGAAAAATCCTCTTGGACTTCTGGCAGAGGAAGAGGGAAAGAAGCTATTTTTGAAATATGCCAGAGCCTTCTGTAATTCTTAGCAAGATCTACCCTCAACAGAACCTGTCTTGCTGAAGTTTAACCTTCTGGGGTTTCATCAGAGCCTAACTAACATGGGGATTAAGGAAACATTCAACTCTAGCCATCTCTAACCTTCTACATTGGATAAGGGAAATACCCAACTCAAAGTCCTCCAGCCTTTTACATGGGAGAAGGGAAACACCACACTCTAGCACCCTTGGGAGAAAAAAACTGAGAAGCATTTGTGAAGTCCACAGCCCAGAGACCATTTGCTAAAAACCTGAGACAATCATAGGACAATAGAATGCTTTCGTTACCTCCAACCCTTACCACCATGTTACTAAAAGCTTATTTATAAATGTTCCTTTCAGTCAGCACCTCAAGCAACAATATCCATAATCACTTTAAATGTCATTGGTATAAATACACCAATTAAAAGACAAATTATCAGTGTGGATCAAAAAATAAAACCAACTACATCTGTCTGTAAGAAATCTACTTTAAATATGCATAAAAGCACATATTGGTTAAAAGTAAAAGGATAGAAATTATACATGCTAATACTAATTTTTTAAAAAGCAAAAGAAAATGCTATAGTAATTTCAGACAGCAATTTTTTAGAGCAAGAAAACTTCTCAGGGATAAAGATGGTATTACTTAAGGATAAAAGGGTCAATTCTCCAAGAAGACATAACCAACCTTAATGTGCATGCGCCTATCAACAGTGTGTCAAAATATATCAGGCAAAACCTGATAGAACTGCAAGGAGAAATAAATGAGTCTTCTATGATAGTTGGAGATTTCAATACCATTCTATCAGAAAGGAACAGATATAGCAGGCAGAAAATCCGTAAGGACATATTTGAACTTAACAGCACCATCATCAACCAGATATAACTGAAATCTATATGCTGTGTCATCCAAAGATGAGAAGCACGCACCTTCTCCTCAGGCTCACATGGAATAGTTACCAAGAGTACACCACATTCTGAGCCATGAAACACACTTGAACTTTAAAAGAATAAAAACTACTCCATGCCTACTCTCAGAGCATAATGAAATTAAACTACTAACCAGTAACAGAAAATTATGGGAAAATCTCCAAATACTTGGAGATTAAACAGTACCCCTCTAAATAACAAATAGGTCAAAGAAAAAAATCTCAAGAGAAATTTTAAAATATTAATTATAACATCAAAATTTGTGGGATTTGGGCCCTGGCCGGTTGGCTCAGTGGTAGAGCGTCGGCCTGGCGTGCAGAAGTCCAGGGTTTGATTCCTGGCCAGGGCACACAGGAGAAGCACCCATCTGCTTCTCCACCCTTCCCCCTCTCCTTCCTCTCTGTCTCTCTCTTCCCCTCCCGCAGCCAAGGCTCCATTGGAGCAAAGTTGGCCCGGGCACTGAGGATGGCTCTGTGGACTAGAATGGCTCTGGTTGCAACAGAGCAACGCCCCCAGATGGGCGGAGCATCGCCCCCTGGTGGGTGTGCCGGGTGGATCCCGGTAGGGCGCATGCGGGAATCTGTCTGACTGCATCCCTGTTTCCAACTTCAGAAAAATACAAAAAAAAAAATTTGTGGGATTTGGTGAAAGCCATGTGTAGTGGAAAATTGATAATCTTGAATGCATATATTAGAAAGAAAAATATCTGAAATTAATGATCTAAGCTTCCATCTTAAGCAACTGGCAAAAAAAAAAAAAAGCAAAATAAATCCAAAGTAAACAAAAAGTAAAAAATAGAGCAGAAATCTATGAAATTGAAAAAAATAATAACAGGAAAAAAATCAATGAAACCAAAGCCTGGCTTTTTGAAAGGATCAAGAAATTTGGTTAAGACTCCAGCCAGGTTAACTAAGAGAGAGAGACATACAAGTTACTAATATCATAAATGAAAAAGAAGACATCGATACAATTCATTGATATTAAAAAGATAATAAAGAAAGATGATGAACATTCTATGTCCATAAATTCAGGCGTTCCCAAACTACAGCCCATGGGCTGCAAGCAGCCCCCTGAGGCCATTTATCCGGCCTTATCCGGCCCCTACCGCACTTCCGGAAGGGGCACCTCTTTCATTGGTGGTCAGTGTACTGGAGTACTGTATGTGGCAGCCCTCCAACAGTCTGAGGGACAGTGAACTGGCCCCTTGTGTAAAAAGTTTGGGAACCCCTGAGATGAAATGACTTATTCCTTGAAAGATAGAATCTACCAAAATTGACACAAGAAATAAATAATATGAATATGTCTCTATTAAAGAAATTTAATTAGTAACTAATAACCTTCCAAAAGAGAAAACACAACCCACATGGCTTTGCTGGTAAGTTTTACCAAATATTTAAGGAAGAAATTATACTATTTTTTACAGTCTTTTTTAAAATATTGAAGCAGAGGGACTACTTCCTAATCATCCAATAAGGCCAGCATTATTCTAATACCAAGCCAGACAAAAACATTAAAAGGAAACTACAGATCAATATCTTTTATGAACATAGATGTAAAAATCCTCAACAAAATATATATATATATAAAATCAAATACAAGAACGTACAAAAAGGATTATACACCACAACCAATTATCTCATGTATGCAAGCCTGGTTAAAATTTCCAGAATCAATTAACATAATCCTTCACATCAACGGGCTAAATAAAGAAGAAAAATTATGAGATAACATCAATAGACACAGGGAAAGCATTTGACAAAATTCAACACGCATTTATTATCAAAACTCTCAGCAAACTAGGAACAGAAAGGAACTTTCTCAAGGTAATCAAGAGCATTTACAAAAAAAAAAACCTTACAGCTTACATCATACTTAATGGTTAGAAACTAGAAGTTTTTCCACTCACATCAGGACCAAGGCAAGGCTATGACTCTCATTACTCCATTTTAACAGTGTACTGGAATTCTTAGCTAAGGCAATAAGAAAAAAAAAGGAAATGAAAACCATACATATAATGAAGGAAGAAGTGAAACTGTCTTTATTTGCAGATGATCATATATGGAGAAAATCCCAAAGAGTCAACACTGACAAAAAACAAAACAAAACCAGGGACCGGTTGGCTCAGCGGTAGAGCGTCGGCCTAGCGTGCGGGGAACACGGGTTCGATTCCCGGCCAGGGCACATAGGAGAAATGCCCATTTGCTTCTCCACCCCCCCCCCCTTCCTCCCTGTCTCTCTCTTCCCCTCCCGCAGCCAAGGCTCCATTGGAGCAAAGATGGCCCGAGCGCTGGGGATGTCTCCTTGGCCTCTGCCCCAGGCGCTAGAGTGGCTCTGGTCGCGGCAGAGCGACCCCCGGAGGGGCAGAGCATCGCCCCCTGGTGGGCAGAGCGTCGCCCCTGGTGGGCGTGCCGGGTGGATCCCGGTTGGGCGCATGCAGGAGTCAGTCTGTCTCTCCCCGTTTCCAGCTTCAGAAAGAAAAAAAAAAAATTAAAAAAAAAAAAAACCCAGGGAACTAATAATGAACCAGCAAGATTTTAGGGTAAGGTTAATACACAAAAGTTAAGTTATTTTCTTTCCTCTGTACCAGCAATGAACAAGTGGAATTTAAAATAATATGATACTACTTACAATAGTGACCCCCCAAATGAAATACTTCTGTATAAATCTAACAAAATATGTAGAAAATCTATATAAGGAAAACTGCAAAACCCTTATGACAGAAATCAAAGAAGAATTAAATAAATGAAGAGATATTTTATTCCATGAAAAATCATACATTTTATGGTAGGAAAACCCAAAATTGTCAAGATGTCAAGTATTCATAATTTGACCTATAGATTCAATGTATTATAGTCAAAATTCTATTGAGTTATTTTGTGGACATCGTAAATTATTTCTGAGGTTTATGTGGAGAGGCAAAAGATTCATAATACCTAACAATTACTATAAAGGTACAGTAATCAAGACAATGTGGTACTGATACAAGAATGGACAAATAGATTATGAAACAGAACACAGAGCCCAGAAATAAATCCACATAAGTATAGTCAACTGTTCTTTGACAAATAAGCAAAGGCAGTATAATGGAGGGAATTTCAATAAACCATGTTGGGCCAACCTGACTTCTGCATGCAAAAAGAGAAAACAAAATCAGTCAAGACACAGACCTTACACATTTCACAAAAACAAACTCAGAGTTGATCACAGTCCTAAATGTACAATGCAAAACTTAAAATTTCTAGAAGACAACATAGGAGAAAATCTAGATGGTATGTGGCCTTTTATATAGAACACCAAAGGCATAAATCATGAAAGAAATCACAAGCTTGACTTCATTCAAATTAAGAACTTTTTCAGACGTTGTATAAATGTCTAATCACTGGGTTGTAGACCTGAAACTAATATAATATTGTACATCAACTGTAATTGAAAGAAATTTTAAATATATTTCTTAAAGACAGTGAAGTCCAGAAAAGGGGAAAAAATATCGGAAATATAAAAAAATTATGCTTTGCAAAAGACAAAGTCAAAAGAATGAGAAGAGGAGCCACATACTGGGAGAAAATATTTGTAGAAGACACACCTGGTAAAAGACTGTTCTCCCAAATATATTGAATACAAAGAAATTTTAAAACTCACAATAAAGAAAAAAAAGCAATTAAAAATTAACCAAAACCTTAACAGACACCTCATCAAAGAAGATATGCTCATAGGAAATTAGCATATGAGAGAATTCTCTACATCATCAGGGAAATGAATATTAAAACAATAATGAGCCCTGGCCGGTTTGCTCAGTGGTAGAGCGTCGGCCTGGCGCACAGGAGTCCCGGGTTCGATTCTCGGCCAGGGCACACAGGAGAAGAGCCCATCTGCTTCTCCACCCCTCCCCCTCTCCTTACTCTTTGTCTCTCTCTTCCCCTCCCGCAGCCAAGCTCCATTGGAGCAAAGTTTGCCCGGGCGCTGAGGATGGCTCTGTGGCCTCTGCCTCAGGCACTAGAATGGCTCTGATTGTGGCATAGCGACGCCCCAAGATGGGCAGAGCATCGCCCCCTGGTGGGCATGCCGGGTGGATCCCAGTCGGGCGCATGCGGGAGTCTGTCTGACTGCCTCCCCGTTTCCAACTTCAGAAAAAGAAAAAAAGAAAAAACAAAAACAAAACAATAAATAGCTACTATACACCTATTTGAGTAGTCAAAATTCAGAAGACTCTCACCACCAATGCTGGTAAGGATGTAGAGCAATAGGCACTCCCATTCATTGCTGGTGGGAATGCAAAATGTGACAGCCACTTTGGAAGACAGGTTGTTGGTTTCTTACAAAACTAAACATGCTCGTACCATATGATCCAGCAATCATGCTCCTTGGTATTTACCCAAATGAGATGAAAACTTATGTCCACACAAAAGCCTGCCTATGAGTGTTTATAGAAACATATAGGATAAGATTGATGTTCCTGTCTCTCTGTCTCTCTGTCTCTGTCTCTTTCTGTCTCTCTCTCCCTACCTTCCTTTCTCGCTAAAATCAATTAATAATTTTTTTTAAAAAAACATGCTTATGTACCTAATAACAGAGATTTAAATTATTTGTAACAAAAAATGGCAGAATTAATAAAAAGAGAAATCACAATTATAGTTGGAGATTTAAAACCACTCTATCAAATAATTGATGAATAATAAAATCACAAAATGTATAGAAGATATAAAAAATTTGACCAACGCCTGACCAGGCGGTGGCATAGTGGATAGAGCATCAGACTGGAATGCGGAAGACCCAGGTTCGAGTCCCTGAAGTCACCAGCTTGAGCGTGGGATCATCTGGTTTGAGCAAGGCTCACCTGCTTGAGCCTAAGGTTGCTGGCTCAAGCAAGGAGTCACTCAGTCTGCTATAGCCCCCTGGTCAAGGCACATATGAGAAATCAATCAATGAACAACTAAGGAGTCGCAATGAAGAATTGATGTTTCTCATCTCTCGCCATTCTTGTCTGTCTGTCCCTATCTGTCCCCCTTTCTGACTCTGTCTCTGCCACACACACAAAAAAAATTTACCAACACTATCAAACAACTTAACTAGGCATTTTAATAACACTACACCCAACAATTTTTTTTAAGTGCACATGGTAGACTCATTAAGTTAACCCACATACTGGACATAAAAAGTCCAATAGCTATCATCAAAATCTTGAAGAATATGATCTCCACCAATGGAAGTAAATTAGAAAATAATAGAAACGTGTTCTCTATAAAAGTCTCAACTATTTGGAAATAAAAATATACATTTCTAAATAACCCGCACCAAGGAAATCATAATATATTTTGAAATGAATAATGAAAACATTATATATCACTTTTTTGAGATGTAGTTCTTTGAGTATAATTTACAGTTTTTTAAAAAAAGAAAAATTTTAAATAATAACTTACCTTAGGACAGTACAAGAAGAGCAAATTAAATCTAATACAAGTGGAAAAACAATAAAAGCAGAAATCAATGAAATAGAAAACTGACAATAGAAAAAAATTGAACAAAACCAATATTAGATTTTTTAAAATGAATAATGAAATGATATGTTTTAGAAAGACTGATTAAGTAAAAAAAAGAGAGAAAAAAATAAAACAAAATATAATTTTTTAATTAAAACAGGTCACTATAGATCCAGCATATATTAAAATAATACCAATATTACATACACTCTTTAAAAAAATAAAGGAAATAAATTTATCAAGCTTTTTGCTGCCAGCATTAGCTTGATACCAAATCAGACAAAAATGTTTCAAGAAAAGGAAATTACAGACAAAACTACCTCATGAACATAGATGTAAAAATCATTAATTAATATTAGCAAATTTGATTCAGCAACATATAAACTGACTAATATACCATGAGCTAGTGAGCTTTATCCCAGGAATTTCCAGTTTGACTTAATTTTTTTTTTTTTTTTTTTTCAGAGAGAGGGATAGATAGTGACAAACAGGCAGGAACGGCGAGAGATGAGAAGCATCAATCATCAGTCTTTCGTTGTGACACCTTAGTTGTTCATTGATTGCTTTCTCATATGTGCCTTGACCGTGAGCCTTCAGCAGACTGAGTAACCCCTTGCTCAAGTCAGCGACCTTGGGTCCAAGCTGGTGAGCTTTTTGCTCAAACCAGCTGAGCCCGCGCTTAAGCTGGCGACCTCAGAGTCTCGAACCTGGGTTCTCCGCATCCCAGTCCAACGCTCTATCCACTGCAACACCGCCTGGTCAGGCTGACTTAACTTTTAAAATATTAATGTACTTCATTACATTAAGAGAACAAAAGAGCAAACTATAGAACTTTCTCAACAGATGCAGGAAGAGCATTTGACAAAATTCAACATCCATTCATGATGAAAAATCTTAGTAAACAGTAATTGAAGAGAAACTCCTACACGTGGTAAAATGAGTTTACAAATATCCTACACTAACACCACATTTAATAGTGAGAGACTAAACACTTTCCTCTTCATATATCAACAGAGAAACAACATGAAAATTACTCAGCTATTTTCTAAATTTTAAGAAATTTTGTTATAAGAATTAATTACAGATTTTAAATTGTTTTAGATATTAGTAAAGCCATTGAAAATGCAGAAATAAAATGCAGGTAAATAAATTAGGTGTGATAAAGCTCTAAGAATTACAAGAAAAGCAGAGCCAGTTCAATAACATAGGTCAGTCATAGATAGATAGATAGATAGATAGATAGATAGATAGATAGATAGATAGATGATAGATAGATAGATACATTGATAGCTAGAGAAAAGCAGAGAGAAAGGCAGAATTACACATGAAAATGGGAAAACATTTGCAATGGTTAATTTGTAAGTCAATAAGGACCTCTGCAAATTTATATATATATATATACAGTGTGTCCGTAAAGTCATGGTGCACTTTTGACCGGTCACAGGAAAGCAACAAAAGACGATAGAAATGTGAAATCTGCACCAAATAAAAGGAAAACTCTCCTAGTTTCATACCTATTCAGTGCACTTCGATGTGGGCTCATGCACAGATTTTTGAGGGCTCCTTAGAGGCTATATCCTGTATAGCCTCTACAGACTCGTCACTGACTGATGGCCTACCAGAACGGGGTTTCTCCACCAAACTGCTGGTTTCCTTCAACTGCTTATCCCACCGAGTAATGTTATTCCTATGTGGTGGTGCTTCATTATAAACACGCCGATATTCATGTTGCACTTTGGTCACAGATTCGAATTTAGCGAGCCACAGAACACACTGAACTTTCCTCTGTACCATCCACATCTCGACTGGCATGGCCGTGGGCTGCTCTGCTGTGTACACGGTGTTATGTCATCATCTGCACATGCACACATGCTGCCACATCATCCTACAGAAACTGGGAGAGTTTTCCTTTTATTTGGTGCAGATTTCACATTCCTATCGTCTTTTGTTGCTTTCCTATGACCGGTCAAAAGTGCACCATGACTTTATGGACACACTGTATATATCCTATTTTGAAAAATGAACAAGAACATGCTATTTTTAAAATGGCCCAATATTTTTAATAACAAAATTCGTGAAAATAATGAAATAAATGAAAATAAAGCAATTTACCTTTTTCTTTACATACAAGGAAAGAGGTAGTATCATAGGAAAGACATGAGAGGATAGGAAAGTCCAGTGACCAACAAGGACATGAAAATGGGCAGTCTGAGACTATTGAGGAAAGAGTTTTTCCAGTCATCTCCACTAAGAATAGTAGTGCTACCAGTTATGATCATTGACTGTGCGTCCGACTCTGGGCACTACATGAAGTGCTTTGTATCCATCATCTCATTTTGTCTTCAAAACAAACTTAGAGGATTGATTTTATTATCATCCTTATTTTAAAATGACAAAACTGAGATGAAGAACTAAGAAACTTCACTACGTTAACACAGGTCAGTTGAGGAACTTAAATTCAAACCCAGGCCGTCTGATTCCAGTGCCTGTGATCATTAATTACATATGCCTCACTTCACCTCAACATGTAAATGTATCTAGTCTTTTTAACCCAGTAATAGCAACCATGAGAAAAAGAGAGAGCAATTAAAGCATAATAGAAAAGGGGAAGAGGTTGCACAAAGATGTTGGGTAAAGCATTATTTAGTGAAACCTGAGAACAACTTGTATGTCCATCAAAATGGGATTGGTAAAAGAGATTTGGTTGATATATACATTGTAATATTGTAAAGCTTTTTTGAAATGATAGTACAGATATTTAATGAAAAATATATGCATAATATTTATTTTTTTAAAAGGTACAAAGAAAACTTATGATGATCTCATTTACATGAGACCTATAGTATATACTATAGGTGTATGTATATGTGCATGGTGAAATGTTCAAAAACATATTCAGCAAAATTTCATTAGCATGCATACAGGTGTTTAACTTTCTTTGAAATGTTTGGATTTTTTGAAAATATTACCACGTATCTTTAATTAAAGCAATAACATCATGGATTTCTGGAGTAAGATTTCAGTTCATATCACAGCTTGTGTTGGCAAGTTTTATAATCTCTCTAACCTTCAGTTTCTTCACTTATAAAACAGAAATAATGCCACCTAACACATAAATCTATTTTGAGGAATAAATTAAATGAGATCTATGAAGTGCTAATACAGCATTAAATAAATGAGTTCAATAAGTGGTAAATCAATTTGCCTAGAAAAGCTTTTCACAGAGTCTTGTCGAATTCCCAAATAAAACTTGAACAGCTAAGTCCATAAAAACTTCCACTATTCCGGAATCCTTTACACCAGGGGTCGGGAACCTATGGCTCGCGAGCCAGATGTGGCTCTTTTGATGGTTGCATCTGGCTCATAGACAAATCTTTAATAAAAATAATAATAATGTTAAAAATAGCAAACATTCTCATGTATTACAATTCATTCATTTCCTACCGTTCATGTTCACGGTTGCCCGTGGCTGGAGCCAATCACAGCTGTTCTCCAGGACACCAAATTTTTATTGGATATGCGTAAAGTACACGGGTCGTTGTATGGCTCTCATGGAATTACATTTTAAAATATGTGGCGTTCATGGCTCTCTCAGCCAAAAAGCTTCCTGACCCCTGCTTTACACAAAGGTCAAGTAGAGGAGATCCTGGCCCAGCTACTTCTTGCCCAGTAGGTTTAAGATCTCCACATGCGAATCAAAGCACACCAAAAAAAGGTTGCAGTCCATCAGGCCTGCTCTGAAACAAATTCCCGCGGGCCAGTGGCACTGAGGAACACCTGAGAAGTACATACTTGGCTCACCTGCTTCCGTATGGTGCCTTTTCTAGCTGAGCAATTCGTGTTCCAGCATACTGTAAGTCATCTAAAATAGCCACATCACACATGTGCCAAATAACGGAAGTTTCCAGAGCATGCAAATTTAACAATTTTAACGAGCACCAGGTGATTCTATTTCTCAGTTACTCGTTGCAGTGTGAGAAGACAACATAACCATAAGAGAGAGAGATTCAGACAGTGCCTAAATAGATTAGGAGCAGTTGCAGAGCAATACTGTTCCCTCTCCTTAGTCAAAAACTCCTATTAAAATAAATGAGCCTGACATTTGAGAAGGAAAAAAAAAAAGGTTTGGGATATCCGGTTCGAAGAGCAGTTCAATTCCTGCTCATCAAAGGGGCAGAAATCCTTATCCTGTAACACCCACAGCGACAGAGCAGATTCAACCCATCTCTCCTTATTAACGTTCTTATTAAATGTATTCTGTCCATCTGTGTTCGAGCTCATCTTTTTTTATTATGAAAACATAATTTAACTTTTCATGTATGAAATAATTAAAATTCTTTATCTCTGGTTAATGCCAAGCTGAGCTGAAAGCAGAGTATACAGATTCTAGTTGTTGTTTTGTGGTCAAGTAATAAATTTAAAATTCTCCTCATACCCTGAACATTCTAGCTGTCTGCTGCTGTTCCTTTATTTCCAATTCTAAAGCTTCCGGTACTGTTCACATTATTTGGTGCACCACCGAGGACCACGTAAGATCTGCTTGCAATGTAAGAACATGTGGAGAAATTATGTGTTTTTGTCACACCCTATTAAACGGTATTCAAAACACAATGCCCCAGAAACTAAATTGATTGTAGGTTTTATAACCCTATTCAGGGTAATGGAAACAATTCAGGACCATGAAAGAAAGCATAGCTTGTGCAGCTGTAGGGAATCGTAGACTGCTCAGCTCAGCAGTCCCATCCTGGCTTTGGTAGTTCAAGTTGACTTGGATTCCATTCTTCTAGATCTGTGACAGACTGTTCCAGATTAATAGCTACCACGTTTTCCACATATCTTAAAAATCATTGTTTCTTTGGACTGGTTCTGAACTGTGTGTGAGGCTGGGAAATGTCAACAGGTATGAAGACAGTTTCAAGACACTATGATATTATCACATTTAATATCGCTATGCTTTTTACGCACCCAGTCCCAGGAAGCACGGAGTTAAGTGAAACATTACTTTTACATTCCCCCTAATTGTCATACGGCTGAGCCTCTTCCCGCATGGATATCAGGAACTACTAAAGCTGCAAGCCCGTGACTTGATTGCAATGAAATCACAGGGCCGTTTTAATATTTTAAAAATAAAAAGGAGCATGTCCACTCTCGGGTTGACCAGCAACCCCCAACATCTGAACTGCCTGGTGAAGCAAGGCCTTGATCCTGTCAGCTATCATAAGTGATCACTCACTCAGTCATTACCTGCACTGCATGCTCCTCCATCAGAAAAACATCTGTGAACATTATTTGACAAATTGATCGCTAAATGAGCCATTAGCTGAAGGGGCTTTCGGATTGCCTCTAGGAAGCCAGAGTGGCCGCAGAAGAAAAATGCTTACAGATGCAAAGCAGCGACTAGAAAGGGAGAAAGAACTCTTGTGTCAGTACTCATGGGAGGGGCCAGTGTGGGAACGTGGGCCGAGAGGTGGCTCCAAACCATGGTCTGCAAGAAAACCCACCTTTTCGAAAGGAGGCTGTTTATTAGAAGCAGTAGTAAAACTGCTGAATTCCCTCACTGCTTCAAGGGAGAAATCTAAGCCTTTGTGAACTGCAGGAGAGAGAAACACAGCCAGTGGTGTTCTTGTCAAGAAGAGAAAGCTAGGAAAACAACGTTTTACCGCCCCAGCTTGCCAAGAGCCGACAGGTGTGCAGTTTACTATTGTCCTGACAGGACAGCCAGATTCCAGTTTAGTAATCCCCTCTTCTTCCAGAGAAAACAACTGTCTTCCAGGCTCGGGATATGAGGAGTGGAGGGGGAGGGTGGGAAGTAGACTAAGAGAGGCACACGGAGGAAGAGACATGGTGGGAGTGGGGGCGGGGAGACAGATTCTTCTATTGTCAATTGCAAGTCTTTGTTTGATTCATCACTGAAAATACATGGTCTTCCTGCGGAATGCATTACAATATGGGTAGTTTTCCTACAGTGGCTCCAAAAATAGCCTATAAACAATATATTGCAACTTACACGTAAATGAATGCAGGGAGATGCCTAGGTTAAATCATGTCAGACCAATAAGATGTAATCACATACAACAGTCTTTAAGGAAATGCTTTTTACAAATCCCGCTGGTTTCACATTGCTGACAGGTGTTTGTGATTTTTTTTTTTTTTTAAGAATCTTTGAAGAAAGAACGCAGGTTATTTTGATCCAAAACGGTGTGTTTCCTGGTCTTGCATGGAATGGAAACTATTTCAGTGCCAAATTCCCTTGAGATGAGAAGGAGAAGCCCACGGGGCTTAAAGAGGGCTGGATGCAGTCGCTGTAAGACTTTTAGACCATAGCGCTCTTTCCTTTAGGGTCGAGGTATTAAAGGCTCATGGTAACAGGCTGATACAGTGTCGCTAGGTACACTCCCATGACAATTGATAAGAATCAGACATCTGTGCTGAATCCAGGGCTCTCCACATTGAAAATTTGGTGAATACCAATAAAACCTACGCTGCGTATATTTACAAGGGAGAAAATGTGTTCATTACAATACATGAAACCTGAGAAATGCTGGCTCCCTCCCAAAAAAGCTCAGAAATTTTCTAGTAAAATAAGCAGTGAACTTCAAACAACTCTAAACTCATGACATAATGGTACAATCACATACATAACCCCTTAGGCTTACACTGTAACACACTAACCCAATCCTGTAATAATAACATAAGCCAGAGGGATTGAATTAACCACCAAAACAAGCCAATTTCCAAGTTAAGAGCAGAGTGCCTTCCATCTGAGAGCCTATTTTAGGGGCAACAAAGTTTAATCCACTTATTTCCTTTACCAAACCAAGACATTACAATTCACATGCTTGATAAAAATATTCCTATGATTTCACATATTGTACTTTCTCTCCATGTCCTGTGACAGGCTGAGGACGATCCTTCTGCCACTCACACAGGCCAGGCTCAACTGGTTCTTTTTATAGCCTTGTTTCTCAAGCCAATAAAGCACCAGGTGCAATGAGAGAAAGAAGGCATGAGGGACGAGGGGCAGCAATGAGAAAATCCTTTTTTGGGGTTAGAAATAATGTTTTTGGTTCAAAATGGAGCTGCTCCTGCCTGGGATGCCACATAAGCAAACCAAAACTTAGATAGCCTCCGTGTTCCTGTAAATGCTCTGCTCTAGCAGAAATGCAGTATGTCCAGTCAGTCCATCTGCAAACACCCCGCCAACTGTGGGCCTTCTCTCCCCAAACAAGGTGGACTTCATGGCCCCAGCCAATCAGCTATTTCCATTTGTCTCTTCCTTGTTCTTTATTCATTATCCTGCAAGAGCATTCTGCCCTCTGCCCCATTTTGCTCATTCCTGAATGTTCACTTCATGAAGTGTTCAAGTTTGTTGGCATCACGTATATTATCTTCCTTAGTCGCTTTTCACACTATGAAATGCTCACTTATTCTAGGTTGCCCTTTAGTCCTGGGGGATATGTTTTCCAGGTGAAAAGAAAGAGAAAACCCATCTACTAATGTCAGATGGTATTATTAAGAGAGATTGGTTAATAGAGTATAAATAATAAAAAGAGTAAAGTGAAATAAATGCTAAATAAGCCATTGAATGGTAGGTAATAATGTTTCAAATGGAAGCATTTACATGCTTTAAAACATAATAAGAAATACAAAATATATAAATAAAAATAATAAAAATAAAAAATAAAAGTGAAGTGGAAAAAACATAACACTTGCATTTAGCCAAGATGGTGGCACTGGAACCAGATTTACCATATTTCTCCATGTATGAAACACACCCTTTTTTGAAGAATTTGGGGTCTAAAAACTGGGTGCATCTTATACAGTGGTTAGGGGTTTGTTTGTTTTTACTTGCATTTCCTGCTTTTTTGCACTTGTTTTTGCACTCATTGTAGATTTTTTTACTTGCATTTCTCACTTTTTAGTGCTTGTTGTCTTGCTCTCATTGTTTCGCACTTGTTACCAGTACATTACAATAGGTTATGTTTTGCCACATTCTACCCAGAAATGGCTCAGAAAAGATTTTCATACAGTGCTGAATTCAAGTTAAAAGTAATCCAGTTTGCAAAAGTAAATGGAAATCGTGCTGCTGAACATAAACTTGATCCTCCTCCAACTGAGAAGTCAATTCGAGACTGGCTACAAGAAGAAGAAACCCCACGGAAAACGCCATGGCAGAAGAAGGCCATGAGAGGCAAGTCCGCAAAGTGGCCTGATTCAGAGAGGGGGTTGAAGAGCAAAAGGCAATTGGAATTCCTGTGTCCACAAAGATGGTTCAGCATGAGGCAAGAAGGATCGCTGATGAAAAGGAAGTTATTGATTTCAAAGGAAGATACAATTGGTGTTTCAGGTTCATGAAACGGAATGGACTAAGCATGCGTACATGCACCAGATTTGCCCAAAAGATGCCTGAAAGCTATGAGCAGAAGCTTCTTGAATTTTATCATTTTGTCATTCAGTGTCAGAAGACACATCAATTTGAGTTGCAACACATTGCAAATATGGACAAAGTCCCCCTTCACTTTTTCTCCCAAGTAACAGAACTGTTGATAAGAAGGGAATGAAAACTGTAACCGTGAAGACAAGTGGACATAAAAAGAGCGATTATACAGTTGTTCTAGCTTGTTGTGCCAAGGTAACCAAGCTGCCTCCTATGCCGATTTTCAAATGTAAAACAATGCCAAAAGAAGACATTCCTTGAGGAGTGATTGTCCATATTCATGACAAGTTTTGGATGGATCGGGATGGGATGAAGATCTGGTTTGAGAAAGTTTAGAGAAGCTGATCAAGTGGGCTCTGAAGCAAACCTGCCCTATGTGTGCTTGATTAATTCAGGGCACACGTAACAAAAAACACAAAGAAAATTGCTGCAGAGAAAAAAACAAAACTTGCTGTCATACCTGGAGGTTTGACATCCCAGCTCCAACCACTTGATGTCAGCATTAACAAACCCTTCAAAGCTGCCATGAGAGACAAATGAATGAAACCATTGATGAAGTCTACTGGCGACAATTTGACACCAGCAGGAAGAGTGAAGAAACCAACTGTAAAGGAGAAGTTTGTACCTGGGTGAAAAGATCCTGGGATAATATCAAGATTGAGATAGTTGTCAAGCCATTTAAGAAGGGTGGCATTTCAAATGCCATAGAGGGAACTGAGGGCGAGGCAATATATGAAGACAGTGATTTGTCATCCGACACAGATGAGGACAAGCTTTTGACAGTGACGAGGAGTTGTATGAATTTTATAATGAATAAAACTTAAGTTCAATAACTTTATGTGATACATTTTTTCAAATTTCAGGCCCCAGAATTAAGGTGCGTCTTATACATGGGAGTGTCTTATACATGGGGAAATATGGTACCATCTATTAAAATTAAATACAAAATGAAGACTGGACTTGAGAATTTCCTAAGCAGACAAAACCATTTAAGACAGGTGAGCACAACTAAATCTATCTTATTTCATGAACATAGCGATACTTAAGTTATTTCTTAAAATGCCTCTGACAATCATAAATCATCTTCCAAAAACTGGTATGAGATAATCACTTTTAACCACTTCCCTGCCATCTGAAAACCCCCATTGTAATAACCAACCATTGCAAAGGGTAAACAACTTCATTTTCACTTTTAAGTCATCCTGAGCTTTCTATCATTCTTTGAATTTGAATACTCCCAAATAGCAAACTCTTTATATGCACAAAAAAACTCTCACTAAATACTATTTGATTTGGTGGTTTTAATTTAGCTATTTCTGGGATTTTGACAGTTTCTGGCCTCACCAGTGGAGTTCAAAGAAGACACCCCCCCAAAAAAAAAATCCTGTGAGCAACCAGGTGCTGGTGCCCACAAAGCCTGATGAGCCTACTGCTTTGTCACCAACTCCAGAGTTCAAGGGTCTCTCTTGGATCCCAGCTCCCCTTTTTTATGAGTTTTGAACTTCCTGACTTTATTGTGTATCCTTGTATTTAGTTTGTTGACATCTGTTGGTAAGTCACCTTGTTCTGATCCAAAGAAGAAAAAACACATGATTCCCTGTGTTTTAGAATAGCTGTTTAGGATACGGGAGCCCTCATATGTCCTAGGAAATCTAAAGGCAAACATGGGTTCTACCTGACCTAAAACTCTTTCTCTGATTTCTTCAAAAACTCCTGAGATTAGGCCCTGGCTGGTTGGCTCAGTGGTAGAGTGTGGGCCTGGCGTGCGGGGGACCCGGGTTCGATTCCCGGCCAGGGCACATAGGAGAGGCGCCCATCTGCTTCTCCACCCCCGCCCCCCCTTTCCTCTCTGTCTCTCTCTTCCCCTCCCGCAGCCAAGGCTCCATTGGAGCAAAGATGGCCCGGGCGCTGGGGATGGCTCCTTGGCCTCTGCCCCAGGTGCTATAGTGGCTCTGGTCGCAGCAGAGCGACGCCCCAGAGGGGCAGAGCGTCGCCCCTGGTGGGCGTGCCAGGTGGATCCCAGTTGGGCGCATGCGGGAGTCTGTCTGACTGTCTCTCCCCGTTTCCAGCTTCAGAAAAATACAAAAAAAAAAAAACCAAAAACAAAAACAAAAAAAACTCCTGAGATAGATATTAATAATCGCCATGTAATCAAAAGATGACCAACCATTGCATATCAGTCCACCTTAAGGGGTATCTTTGAAGAGACAGGATCTCAAACCTCTCAAAGACAATGGACCACGTTCTTTGGTTGGTATGCAGAAGATTTTAGAGACAAAATGGCTCCAAAAGTAGTTTCTCCTAAATAATCCGTACAGTGTGCAGATAACCTTAACCTGCCAGAAACACAATTTGTATCTAGCTATTCTTTTGAGTTGTGTATTATTTCATCTGAGATATGACTAAAATTTTTAAATGAAAGCTATAAGATCATCTCTGTGTTCATCTATATGCTTATGTCTACTATTATCTGCATGATATGTGATATTTTTAAAATAGGTTTATTTAATTGGCTTAATGAAAAACAAGCAGTTATATACATTAAATATTCCTAAAATTTTTAGTAATATAGAAAGTAACCCAAATGTTTTTTAGGTTCATCCAGGATAATCTTTGATAAATAAAAGCTAGTTTAAGTTTGTTGCTTTAATCAAAGCAGGCATGTCTTCAGAATTGTCAACATTAAATATAATGCAAATATACAATTTTTCTACCTGGTTTACTAGTCAAATAAGCTCATGCTATCTCTGTATTATAAAATTTGTCAGCAGGAAAAATGATTTTAAATGATGGTTAGCTGTTGAATATCTAATCCAAGCATAATTGTTAAAAACAAGTAATTTAAGTAGATGTAAATCAGTCAATAGAAAGTTAAACAAAATAATGAATATGAATTGAATATCCAGGTCATTTCTAAATAACATAATATACTGAGACAATTGTTAGGCACAACTTTATTTACTTTTGACTTTTTAACTTTTACAGAGAGACAAAAGATATTTGAGTCTAGTAATTAATGTCTTTTGCCACATTAAAAAAGTTCTATAAAAAATCTTTGAAAAATATAAATTTTATAATTATATATTTAAAATTTGTTCCTTTTATAGGATGCTAGTATATGATAGTCCACAATTGCCTGCTTCCTAGTTTTCACTGGAAAGTAAAAATTACTAGTAGTTAAAAATTAATAATCACCAGGTAGAAATAAAACTAGAAATAATAAGAGTGAAAGGAAACAATTTTGTATATGATATATGGAAAAAAATAGGAATTTTTTTTTGTAAGAAGAGTATGTAAGGAGTGTAGGATGTGTTTTTGTTAAGGGAAAAGAGGGTAATGTTATCTAAAATAAAATGGCTGATTGTTTCAGAATAAGAAAGGAAAAGAATATGGCAAAATTTACACGGATATAGAAAGTTACAGAATGCTTGTGGAAAAATATATTTTGTTATGAGGTCAAAGCAGTCTACACTGGACCATTTCCATCAACCACAAACATGCTCTGTGTCTCTGTCTAACATCCTCCCTGAGTGCCTGAGGCCCCAGGCCAGGCTGTATCAGTTCTTCTCAGTTATTCGTTAGTTAGAAAAGACTTTGCTCAGAGAAACAATGATCTAGTGTGGTGGTTTCTCAGTTGCTTTAAAAAAAAAGTGTCTAAATTCTCATAAAGTAGAAATTCATTTAGTACACACTTATTTTTTTTAATTGACCTCCTAGCCACTAACTACTTCTCCTTGTGTTCCTACACTCTTCATATTTTGTTCACTAAAAAAAATATTTTGGCTAGACCTAGGATTAACAAAGCAATGTTGTCAAGCTGCTCTGAGAGCCCAAGCTCTAAAAAAAAAAATGTTATTTACATTATTTCATTGGGAAAATACATTCTGTAACACAGAGGGAAAAAGAAATACAACCGGTCAAGAAGCTATTACCTTCATGCACCTCCTTCCACTACAAATTTAGTAACTGCTAGCTACCTAGCACCCATCAAAAAGGAACTATCTTCCTTTTGGAGAAGTACCGTGATGCCCACCATCAGGGCTGCTGGCTACCACATCTTAGCCAACAGCAAGGAACATCAGTGATCCAGAAACAGAACTGCTTCTCCACATCTTTTTTTCTTCTTCACATCTCTAAAACACACTCCTGTGCCCCACTTATAGGTGAGCCTAGGCCAGTCATTTTATGTGCAGGTCACATATTCGAAACCCAGATTTACCTTGAAATGCATCTCCAGCTCAACTCGATTTCAAAATATATAGTACATAGAAATGCCCTCTAAAAGATTTTGTGATCAATTCACAATACTGAAGAAAATTAAAGTCTGTGTCCACCTTTGGAGGCATATATAAAGTTCTTGTGAGTTTTTGAAATGCCAGCTTCTGGTTCCCTTTTGTCTCTCCCCAGCTTCATCACTCAGAACCGCTAAGAGTTCGTGTCCTGGCCCCTGGTCGGCAAACTGCGGCTCACGAGCCACAGGCGGCCCTTTGGCCCCTTGAGTGTGGCTCTTCCACAAAATACCACATGCGGGCACTACCTCGATAAGGACTGTACCTACCTATATAGTTTAAGTTTAAAAAACTTGGCACTCAAAAGAAATTTCCATCGTTGTACTGTTGATATTTGGCTCTGTTGACTAATGAGTTTGCCGACCACTGTAGGTAACTAGTAGTATTTTTCACATTATCTTCCTAAGAAACATTCATTACTCCATTATCCTCTGATGGAACCAGAAATTGGGTAGATGTGCTTTGAAGATGGAGGAAGAAACCCTAAGCCAAAAATAGAGGTGACCACGAGAGGAAACCCCTCTCCCCTCAGAGCTTCCAGAGGAGCCAACCCTGGTAACACTGTTCGACATTAGCCCGAGGAAACTGATACTAAACTTCTGACTTCCCGAACCTTCAAAGAATAAATTTCTGGTGTTGTAAGCCACCGAGTTTGTGGTGCTTTGTTACAGCAACAATAGAAATCTAATACACGTTCTTTACGGACCCAAAGCTTCTTCTCTGTGGAAAGAAGCATGAAATTCAGTCCAGAGGGGGCTCCTCCGCAAATATGTAGATTAACTTCATTCAAAAGCTATTTTACACCCAGCCTTCCTTTCTGAGGGCTCATCTTAAATTAGAGATAAAATATCACAAGGAGGGAAAAAATAGCATTTGGTAAATTTTTTAAATTATAACTTATCCTAAAGATATTTGTCATGGCTAGGGACAGTCTTTGCAGGGCAATTGGCCTTTAAATAGAGAAAATAATGATCCCACTTTCAAATTCCTGCATTAGGGTTTATTACATGCAATGTCTGGGTTATATTAAACTCCTGGAAATCAGGGTTTATAATGGAATGGCTGACAGACCCTTAACTTTAATAGCCTTTCCAAGTACTGCAATAGTGAGCATTACTTTTTAATGTCATAAAATGGTGGTTAAAACACTACAGAATTTTCTCAAGACAGATAAGCAGGTGTTCAAGAGAGCAGAACTATTTAAACTTCATTGATTTATGGTCTATCTTATATTGAAGTCCAAAAGTTGTATTGAATTCTCACAGCAGATACTCTGAAATTAATTTTCCAAAATAGTAGGGCTATTTCAGGGTTCCACATATATATTAATTTCTTCATTGTAACACTGATGCTTCTGTATTTTTAAAGTTACAAGGCATAATGCAATGAAAGCCATAGCCAAAACTGTTAAGTTATTCTACATTTTCTCTTTATTGGCTGATTTTTCAAAGTAAATTTTGTGTAATAAAATCCAATGCATAGCTACTAAATGATGTAATCTCAGAACACAAGCTTCCAACTAATCATTTAAGCTGCACAATATTTCTGTCACTCTTTAAAACTGTGAATATGACATAGCTTCTTAGTTACTGTGAAGGAATATCAAATCATTTATCATAACCGCTTCACTTTCCAGTTGTTTCCAACCCTCCCCTAAGACGATATCTCCAATCTCTATGCAGCCTGAATAAAAGTAGAGTGGCCATCAGAAAAGCCCCAATAAACAATCAAACATTTTATATGGTCTCTTAGCATTTTCTGCTGGTTTACATAAAAATCAATACTCTTATAACTGCAGGACCAAACCCTAATGATTTAGTGAAACTGATATTTACTGTGGAATAAAATAGCTAAATAACATTAGCTCACAAAATCAAATAACTGTAGAGAAAGCTAGAAGCAAAATGTAATGCTGGTTGCCGAGGCCAGGCAGGTCCACATTGGATTCTGGCAGATGGTAGAGAAACTGCGGAGCCAGAAAGCATTGGGGCCATTCCTGTTTAAGAGTCTCGCAATGGTGGACGAGCAAACAGGCAAGGAAAAACCTCTTCTCATGGCAGCAAGTGAACAAACAGCAAAATGATTCCTCACAGTGGTGGGTCGGCAATCCACAATCCACAATCCACCATCCCCCATCCGCAATCTGCCCTCCACAATCCGCCCTGAGCGCAAGCACCCACAGTCTTACATAGGCTATCCATGCGTGGTGCTGCCACGTGCTCATTCACTAATTGGGCAAAGTGCTTGCATCCAGTAAACCAGCGAGCAAGCCTAACAGTTGTTTCCCCACATTCCACCCCTTTAGGGTTACTCACCTCACGATCTATACAACAAATATCTTCCACGTTTGTCCCTGTGTGAGGTACATTATAGAAATACACACACTACAACAACAGCACAAGTTATACAATAATTATAATAATTACAAAGGTGCCCTGCACAATGTCTCCCTGAACACTCTGCCCAGAGAGTTAACTGGAGGCCCACCTCTAGCTCCTTACCCCACAGTAGATGGGAGGGCCTGTCTAGTACAAGGCTATGTCCATTGAAACCACAAAGTGTCCTTGGTGCATTTCTGCAACTGGATGGAAATAGCTTCCCAGTGCAGGAGGGCCTCCCTAGGTGCTGCAGCTACCCCCCCCCACACACACACACACAAGGAATCTTATAGTACCATCCACAAACAGCATGTCCATCTAGTAAGCCTCTGGTCACAGTCCAAGAGTCCATTACACTGCTCAATGATCAGTCCATGATAGACAGCTCAGCTGTCTGTGCAAATCACCAAGGTAAAGGTCCATTACAGGCAACTAGCCATACAGCTCTTTATGAGCAGGTCTCAGAACCCTTTCATAGGCTCACTGTCCATTGCCACAAGCCCTGACCAAACCCCTCAGAGGTCCAAGCTCACAGGGCCTGCTGGAGTCAAACACATTCAAGGCCTGTGCCACCTTGACAGTTCTCTTAGCTACTGCTGCTGCTGCTGCTGCTGCTGCTGCAAAAAAGCACCTATTATCTTCTAATGCCAAAACCTGCTGCACATTAGAAGTGGACCGGTGATTGCCAATTTCACACAGGCTCTCCCACTCCCCGTCTGTCCCTGTAGGACAGGTTCCTTGGCCTCCCCTCTATTCAAACTGGGATACTGGACCTTGGGGATCTTCCTCTTCCTCGGCTATCTCCATCAAGTAATCCTGCAACCGTGCAACCCGAACACCAGCCATTTTCTTGGCAGCTGCTGGGACTGCCCAGTTTCCCACTTTTTCAGCAGCTGGAAACCATATTCTGGCTCAAGCTGCTGCCAAAGGTCTAATAAGACTTTATTAGATCTACCATCCATTTTCTATCAGGCCAGCCACAATCAAATCTACCCACTTCTGTGTTCAGGTAACCTTTACAGGCCCATTTCTCTTGTTAGTCAAGGGGAACCATGGGCAACAGCCCTCACAGCTTAATGATTCCATGCTGCCTCCAGCTCCTCCAAATCTGCCACCATTTGTGTAACTGCATTGATGGGTTGCCCCAAATAGAGGCTCAAGATAGTCACTAGTGCCTGACCAGATGGTGGTACAGTGGATAGAGCAGCAGACTGGTATGCATAGAACCCAGGTTCGAAACCCTGAGGTCTCCAACTTGAGCACCGGCTCATCTGGCTTGAGCACAAGCTCACCAGCTTCAGCACGGGGTTGCTGGCTTGAGCTTGTATCATAGATATGATCCCATGGTCATTGGCTTGAGCCCAAAGGTCACTGGCTTGAAGATCAAGGTCATTGGCTTGAAATCAAGGTCACCAGCTTGATCAAGGGGTCACTCACTTTGCTGTAGCCCCCAGATTAAGGTACATATGAGAAAGCAATCAATGAACAACTAAGGTGCTGCAACAAAAAATTGATGCTTCTCATCTCTCTCCCTTCCTGTCTGTCTGTCCCTATCTGTCCCTCAGTATGTCTCTTTCTGTCTCTGTCATACACCCACACACGCGCGCGCACGCACAAAAGATCGCCACTGGTGACCCAAAATGGGATGACAGGGCACTACTGAGAATAAGACCCCTCATGCCTGCTGTAAATACTTCCTCATTTGGCCCACTGGACCTCAGATTAAAAGCAGCATTCTTCATACCTAGTTCCTGCATATATGTCTGCCACCAACTCACTGCCCCCAGCAAGTCTCCAGCATTCTACCAGACTGTACAAATGGCAGCCATCACCCCTTCTAACAGGGTATGGGTTGTGATGACAGTTCTGAAGATGCTGCCTCAAGGAGGAGATTGTAGTAATGACAGCTAATTTATCTCTATTCCAGAGAGTATGCTGTCATCCACCCCCTATATCCCACAACTGCAGCAACCAGGCTACCAGGGTATTGGTGGGTTTCTGCCTGAATTGCACCAACTCCATCAGCTCTGTCTGGGTGTAAGGACAGACCACAGAGTACTACACTACCTGCAGAGGGGGGTGTGCCCGCCCCTGAGCACTCTTGGCTTCTGGGTTTTTACCTTCTGGGTGACCACTGGTCAGGCTCTGAATCTGCAGATGACAGTTTTAGCCAGAACCTCCTCTTCAGAAGAGGAGGAGTTGTAAATGCCTGCTCCTGCTGACTCAGAGCCACTCCACCGCCATGATGCTGCTGCTCCTTTGGCGACTGTTTTGGCTCCTATGGCTACGGGCTCTCAGCCTGAAGCTGAAGCTTGAGCTCCTGAACCTGCATTTGTTTCTCCAACAAATGTTGCTGCCAACACTCAGCTTCCAGGGCAAGTTGCAGCTCACAAACCTATAATTCCTTCTCTAGAGACTGTTCCAGTTCCAGGAACTGCTGGTACTCAGCCTGCATTCCACAATTCAGCTCTCAAACCTGGTCAGCCTCCTTTTCCAGCACTTGTTCCAGTTTACACCATCACTGTCACTCAATCTCTTCTCAAAGAGCTATAAAAAATACCCACACGATGGCCCTCAAAGGACAGCCACAGGGAACCCTACACTGGAGAAGAGTGACCACTCCTCTAACCCACCTTTCAAGGGTGTTGGTGGCTTCATACCAATCTGCTCTGAATCCTACCAACTATACCAGATGTAATGTTGGTGGTTCAGGCCAGACAGGTTCACATTGGATTCAGGCAGACTGTAGAGGAACTGCAGAGCCTGAAAGCATTGGGCCATTATCATTTAATAGATTCTTGCAATGACAGATGAGCAACAGCATAAAGAAAAACCTCTTCTCGTGGCAGCAAGTGAATGAACAGCAAAATAATCCCTCACAGTGGTGGGCAGGCAATCCACAATCCACCATCTGCAATCTGCAATCTGCCCTCCACAATTCGTTCTGAACACAAGCACCCACAACCTTTCACAGACTATCCACACGTGGCTCTGCCACATGCTCATGTAGTAATCAAACAAAGTGCTTGCAGCCAATAAACCAGCAAGCAAGCCTAACATAGCTATTTTCCCCACACAAAAAAAATTACTAATATTCAGACATATGGATACCAAAGCATCTGATCTCCCATGTTATCTTTAGTACTGAGTGTAATAGCAGCAAATTCCTCTTGTGGAAAGAATGGTTACAGGCTGAGTCAGGCAGCATATGAATAGACACAAGGCTTACAGTGCATTAAGTTCTTCTTTGCTCTCGACATTCCTAGGATATGATAATAAGATGAGTCAAACCTAGAAATAAAAGAGTGTGAGAACCATACTGAGAATAAAATGACAACACATGCTCAAAATTTAAAAACGTAGCCAGTAGCAGTTCAAAGAACCTTAGAGCACACTCAGTTAAATTAACATTTCTAAGTAACTTCTACCCAGGTGAACAATTTTGTTACAATCCAAAAAAATTACTGAAAGACATGTCTTTTTAAAAATAGATAGCAATATAAAATAATTATTAAATGATGGATTTAATGCTGTCACATATGTTGATATGCTTTTGACAAAACATTAATATTTCTGTGCTTCATTGAAATTTCTCATGGCTCATTCAATTCCTAATACTAAGCAATTAGGTTGAAAGGGAAGCCTCAATTTTTGAATAAATAAGAGAAGAGGCCCAAAGCTGTAATAAGCTTTTTCTTGGTCAGATCTGTAAAACATAAAGATTGTTAATTTATACAAAATATTATTTTCATTGTTAAAAGTATTATGTTTCTGGTTTGCTTAAAAACATTATTCAACCAGGAGCATAATCAAAATGAATTTTTCTCCCATAAAAATAGCCAGTTATTTGACCAAATTCCCCTGAGATTATTTTCCCATCAGCTTCGTCAAGTAAAGTCATGTTTATGGAACAGTGAGAAGATGAAAGGCAAGAGCAGCTGGAATTCTTTTTTCAAAGTTTTTTATTTAAATATAGTTGGTACATCAACTTACATTGGTTATATTAGTTTCAACTATACAACATAGTGACTCAACTTTTTTATACCTAGCAATATGATCACCCAACCAGCTTAGTAATCATCTGTCACCAAGCATGTTTATTACAATATTATTGACTATATTTCTCTTCCACTTTTCACCCTTCTCCCAGCCCCTCTCTTCTGGTAACCATCCCTTTGGGCTCTGTTCTTATGAGCCAATTTTCTTTTGTTTCATATTCCACATGCAAGTGAAAGCATATGATATTTGTCTTTCTCTGCCTAACTTATTTAGCACAATACTCTGTTGTTGCAAATAGCAAGATTTCATTTTTGGGTTTTGTTTTTGTTTTTGGGGGGGTTGGTTTTTTTGTTTTTCTTTTCAGGGACAGAGAGAGAGTCAGAGAGAGGGATAAATAGGGACAGAAAGGAACGGAGAGAGATGAGAAGCATCAATCATCAGTTTCTCTTTGTGGCACTTTAGTTGTTCATTGATTGCTTTCTCATATGTGCCTTAACAGTGGGGCTACAGCAGATCAAGTAACCCCTTGCTCAAGCCAGTGACCTCGGGTCCAAGCTGGTGAGCCTTGCTTAAACCAGATTAGCCCACGCTCAAGCTGGCAACCTCAGGGTCTCGAACCTGGGTCCTCCACATCCCAGTCCGATGCTCTATCCAGTGCACCACCGCCTGGTAAGGCAAGATTTTATTTTTATTGATGCATAATATTTCTTATATATATTTATATATAATCCCACACACACACCACATCTTTATCCCTTTATCTATTGATAGACACCTAGTTACTTTCACATCTTGGCTATTGTAAGGCTGCAATAAACACAGGGCTACATATATCTTTTTGAATTGGTGTTTTTGTTTTCTTTGGATTAAATACCCGGAAGTAAAATTGCTAGGTGTCATGATAGATCTTTTTTTATCCAATGAAAGGAGGGGAGATAGAAAGACAGACTCCCACATGTGCCCTAACCAGGATCAATCCGGCAACCCCCGTCTGGGGCCGATGCTCAAATTAACCGAGCTATCCTAGCTTCCTGGGGTTGACACTCAAGCCAATCAAGGCACCGGCTATAGGAGAAGAAGAGAAAGATAAGGGGGAAAGGGCCAGGGAGAGAGGCAGATGGTTGATTTTCTTGTGTGGCTTGACCAGGAATCAAACCTAGAATGTCCATAAACTAGGCTGATGCTCTATCCAGTGAGCCAACTGGCCAAGGCCAATATATCTCTTTTGAATTTTTTGAGGAATCTCCAGACTGTTTTTAATAAGGGTTATACCAGTTTGCATAGCATGTGAAGAAAAAAAAAGCCTTGTGCACTATTAGTGGGACTGCAAGAATTCAAGAAGGATGATTTTCTTCTTTGGTATTCTAACCTAATATTGTGTAGATAGGTGATTGATAGGTAGTTAGATAAATCAATAGATAGATAGATAGATGATAGATAGATAGATAGATAGATAGATATTATTATAAACTGTGGCTGTTACATGAATCAATTGGCTGAGAAAGACTACAGTATCCCACTAAAACAGACCATAATTCTGGGGGGGAAGCTATTTAACAACCTGCTGGCATATGAAACATGGGCCCACTGTACAAATTGTGTTGTTTTTTTGTTTTGTTTTGTTGGGGTTTTTTTTTACAGAGACAGAGAGAGAGTCAGAGAGAGGAATAGACAGAGACAGACAGATGAGAAGCATCAATCATTAGTTTTTTTACTGCGCGTTGCAACACCTTAGTTGTTCATTGATTGCTTTCTCATATATGCCTTGACTGCGGGCCTTCAGCAGACTGAGTAACCCCTTGCTCGAGCCAGTGACCTTGGGCTCAAGCTGGTGAGCTTTTGCTCAAACCAGATGAGCCCGCGCTCAAGCTGGCGACCTTGGGGTCTCGAACCTGGGTCCTTCCGCATCCCAGTCCAACGTTCTATCCACTGCACCACCACCTGGTCAGGCCAGATTGATGTTTAGAAAAGGAAGATTTCAATTACTCTGTGTAATGAAGTAATAGAGAATTTGGAGTTATCACCAGTGCTTTGAGAAAGGAATATGGGACCCTCGATAAGGAAACTTAAAAATGTATCAAGAAGGGAATCCCACAACATGGCAGATTACACAGAGGGTCCTGATCATGCAGGAATTGTTGATAAGTTTCCAAAGATAATGTTACAATTGAAAGATGTCTCTTGTCTATGTGGTATGTCCTCTCTACTATTTCCTAAACTTTTAGCAAGAGCCTATTTTGAGTAGGGACACTGGCAAAGTGAGCTGAGTCCCAAAGATAAGCAGAAATGATAGCTCCAAGAGAGGGTAGAACAAGCAATGTAGTAAGCAATTGAAGAACAGATGGGAGACAACTCCCACTTCCCACATGGACAAGCGGAAGTTGATTCCTGCAGGGGTGCCAGTAGGGGAAGGAAAGGCTATATCTTGCCATCCAGAGCTAGAGGCCATTTAGTCACCAGACATATGAGTTATGCTCAGAGAAGAGGGTACCCACAAGAACCTAAGCTATGCCTTTCCCTGGAGCTGAGAAATGTCTGTGGGTATCTGGGGATTTAGGCATGACAAAAAATCAATTTGTTTGAGGAGCTAGTGAGCTTTTGACTTCTTGTCTGCATATAAACATGCCAACATCTCTATCACCTTACACACACACATATATACAAATACACACAAACACACACTGAACACTCTATCTGGAGTGTTTATTGAAACTGCATTCAGATGCTTAAAGCCGCCTCTTTATTTCTTTACAGATAAATAATCTGATCATCGTCATGCATCCTCACCTGAACAGTGGCAGAAACTTCTACTTTAGTCAAATCAGTAAAGTCAACCCAACGTAATAATTTCAAAGCTCCGTTGGTAAATTTCTATCCTTTTGATTTCCTCTTACGATTATTCAACTATATCCTGTGCATTCCTGCAGGTACACACATGACGCAGGCAATGTACCACCGTCTCTCTCTGCCTCTAGCTCTGTCTCTGTCTCTCCCTCCCTAAGTTTCTGAGGTTCACAAATTGACATTTGTAATTTCTTTGTGACCTTAAAAAAGAATTTTTGCATAGCCAATGAGAAGGGTGGGTTTGAGGAGTTGAGATTATTAGTAATTTTCATAGGATGAAACGTAGACATGCTTTCAAAGCTCAATAAACTGTAGTTACTAGACTTGCTGGCAAATTATCAAATGACTAGAGTCCTGATTCCTGGAGAGAAATATGACCTTATTCAATCATTACTCACAGATGAAGGAGGCCAATGCTTTTAAACTGCACTGATGAAAAGTTTTTCCATACTTTATTTAGTCTCAAAACAATACTTGGCCAAGCCAACTGAGTTGTTGTTGTTTTTTCTCTGGAGCATGATATTTCTTATTTTTACAGGCACTCTCATCATCTTTTTTGCTAGCTTGGGGATTAATGACTGTGTGTGATGTTTGATAGCTATCCCAAACAATCAGGATAGCTGGCAATGACTTTAGAGTAATTCAGATACCTTGAAATCTCTGACCCACAAAACCAGTAGTTCATCCAACTCTTCTATCATTAAGTAAGATTATTTATTTTTATCAGTAAAATCACTTGGTTTCTTCCAACCTCTGCCCTCCTGTGTTCTGCGTAAAGAATTCTTTAAAAAGCGTAAATTATTACCAAGGGATATTTTGAAAAAATAATTAGAAGAGTAGCAAACAGATTTGACACTCTGCCATGCAGACAAACCTATCCATTATTGAGTTAAATATAGTGTCTTTTCACCTTTCTTAAACCATTATAAGAAGGTGCCTCTTCTTCCAACAGGAAAATCCACTTCAGAACAATGACATTTGCTGATCAATATGTGGTTTAAAAAAGAAAGAAAGAAAGAATCTGAGACTTAAAATATAAGAACTAAATAATCTGAAGCCTAAAATAGAATCACCTAAAAGAATAAATACTAATCCTTATTAAAAATCCACTCTGTTTAAAATTTGAGCTGAATCAGGTACATTATTGTAATTTCCTGAGCATTTGTCTTGAAAACTAATTTAAAAATCTAGAGAAAGTACTTGGTATTCCTAACATGTGCTGGAAGCCTTCACGTTAGTTCTTTCCATTCCAACCTCCCATTTGGAAGCAATCCAGAATCTAACAATCAGACAAGCTTGACTCACCAAGATTCACTTTCTCAGTGTGTATCACTCAGTGGGAATATGAGAACAATACCTCGGTACACTTTGTGAGAGACAAAAAGTAAGAAAAGGTATTCTATTATAATGACTATAAAACAGCTCTTCATCGAGAGCACGTTCCACTCTTTGTAAAACAAGTGGGTTGTTTCTTTGCTCAAATATGTCTTTAAACATGCAAGAGAAATGGGGTACACAGAGTGAGTAACTAGAAATCAATCATGCCAACTGCATATTTCTAAACATTAGGCTGGGATCTGGCTAACCTAAACTTGACTGAATGTTAAATCTAAGCACTGGCCATATAAAGTTAAAAAAAAATAACACAACTCCAAGAATAATGAAAATGAAAATATAGCCCATGACATTGATCTAAGTTTTGACAGACGGTTTTGGTCAGCATAACATATGTGCTCAGGAATGAAGTTTCAGCCATGTACCTTTCAGAAAAGACTTCCTCTATAAATAAAGTTGTTATAGAAAATGACTAGCAGCATCATACCCTAAGCATCTCGGGCAATAATAAATTGAACATTAATGGAAACTGACTATTCCTTGTATGTCCCCATGAGCTAATAGACTAAACATCCAAGGCATCTGGAATTACTTGCTCTGTTATGGGCTGTCATGCAGTTTATCATCCCAAGTCCTGTTTGACATGGCTGGTGCTCTTAGAAACCCCAGTGATTCTGTGGCTGAACTAAAATTCCGTCTTGAAGAGCAGCAGCATTTGTGGGATCATCATCAGGACAGGTGGAAAGAGAAGGGGCTTTTTATAAGAACTACTTATCACACTCCGACAAAATGCACAGAAGAGAAGCATGGGCCAGCGGCATTCTTTTTAAATGGTGTCTGGCCAGCATGTCAGTATTGATTGAAGAATCCAGTGGCAGAGAGAAGAGTCATGCCTGCATTCAGAAACGAAGAGTCAGCCACTTTATTTCTTGTCAACTGGCTAGATCAGCCTCTCATTTTTAGGACAAATAATAATAAAAATTGTGAGCATTTTGCAGGACCTCGAAAGACAATGTTGCTTCCACCGCTCTCCCCCACCCCCCAACAAACTTAAAAGAGAAAAAGAAAAACGAATAGCCTTCCTCCCCTTCATGTAGAAAGGCAATCTGATGGGAATGTTTTCTCCTCAGTGATGGAATGTGAGGTCATGCACCAGCAACCCCGGGCTGAATATCAACTTGCCTGTTGTGGAAGAAACCGCTCTGGGGTTGGACAGAGCACGCTGTTAGAAAGAGAGGCACTTCAATACATGAGGGGCGGCTGTGCACTCTATTTCAGAAGATGGAGGTTTATCTTCCAACATCGGGCTTTGATGTTATTCATATGCTAACAATATCACCATTTCCTCTCTGCACTCCACGCACAGGGAATAAAAGACATCATTTGCTGACACAGGGCTCGCCGCCTTCTGTCCAGCATACTGATCAACAATCTGCATTCAGCTCCTACCGCGAAGCCACCACGTCAACCTTTAAATTGTTCTCTTAACACTTTAAAATTCCGGTCAGAATAATTTACCATTTTATGGAATAAAATGATGAAACAAAGAACCTCTAACTGTATTTTCCCTCTGCTACAAAAATGTAGCTTCAGTGCCCCAAGGGCTCCTTCCATCTCGTGGAAGTGCTGGCATATGATGTGATTGTTAACATAGCTGGCCAGCAGATGAAGTGAATTATCTAAACTGCCAAAGTTCCCACTTTCTTTCCAATTTAAACATCAATTTAACACAGAAACTGAAGGGTATTATGAAAGCTTTAATACGAACCATTTCAGACATGAGGAGAAAAAATACTGGAAGGTTTTTTTTTTTCTTTTTCAAATAGCCAAACAAATATGCAATTTTTTGAACCTGAAGATGAGTCAGGAAAATGAATAGAACAGCAGAACACAGCGGAGCCCACCCGGCACAAGCTTTAACCAGCAGCAACAGAGGAGGATCTCTTTGTCTTACATAAACTTGCTTTGCAGAACAGGGGAGAATTTTACTAAAGCAGATAACCTGGATGACCTTGTTAGGTCATTAACTATTAAATACACTGAAATCAACAGCAAAGTGAAGACTTCTGATTTAAAACATTTCCAAATGCATATCATCAACATGGACAATCTGGAATGTTTTTAATCATCTCCGTTAGATTATTAGGGTACTTTTCATTATACAACTTGCTTTTCTCATGGAAATGTTTTTCTCCATTTGGATCACTAGCTGTTAACAGAATGTGCAAGCATATGTCCTGCATATCTCTTTGAAAATGAGATTACTTCATAGCTAATTCATAATAATAAAAATCGATGCTTCCGCACACAAAACAGCACTTGCTGGTATAGTCCATGTAAATTAAAGCAGATAAGTTTTTAAATCAAAAGAATAGGAATATCATCAATATTTCATCTTTGCAAGCCTTTACAATATAAATGGTACAAATATGCAAAATATGTAAAGAAATACATTTATAATTATAAAACTTTCCCTTATCAGAATAGGAGATTTGAAGAGTACAAATAAGATTTGAAGAGTGCTATTTAACTAATATTTAATAATATACAAATCAAATACATATGATTTTGTTAGCCAATAATATTCCTGAAAGTTAACATTATAGCTTTTCTGCTAAAAAAAATAGTATTTCTTAGAGCCAATTAGTTATTTAAGTAAATAAATAAGTTAGCCCTTTTACTATACAGAACTGCTATAATCACCATTTACTTCTAAAAAGCCTAAATTGGAAAAGTGCAAGACTGTGAAATATATAGGCATTGATTGTACAAAACATTAATTATAATCTACATGAAAGTAATAGAAGCATTACCATATAAGGATCACATGGCTGTTCCCATATGGAATGCACAGAGAATATTATTGACAAAATCAGAACAGCCATATGCAATGCTCAATGGCACTTCCAAATATAAAACACAAATACAGTATGTAATGCATTTGCAGCATGTTGCATACCAAATGATCAAGCAATTTACTGAGATTAGCATTTAAGAAACAAATAACACTACAAATACCATATGCACCTGTTAATGATTTGTATTTTACTTTGGTGATATTCATCAGACTGATCTCATGTTAAAACATGTTATCAGAGAATTTTCTGGCCTAGCACTCTTTGTGGTAAATTAAAGGAAACTTATAGAACCACGTTGCCAAAAAGGATCTGAGAGATCACGTAGTCTTATTTTCATTTTTTTATTGATTTTTGGAGAGAGGGCAGAGAGAGAGAGTAGTTGCTTCCTGTATGTGCCTTAACCAGGCAAGCCCAGGGATTCAAACTGGCGACCTCAGCGTTCCAGGTCAACCCTTTGTCCACTGCGCCACCACAGGTCAGGCTTAATTTTAAATAGAAAACTTGAAGCCCCCAAATGTGAAGTTGCTTGCCCAACTTCATTAAAAGTCCATAAATGGCAGAGTTCTTGATCTTTGGTTCTCCCACCAGGCCCCAAATTAAAGCCATCCTGATTAGCTCATGTTTACTCACAACAGATGCATGCATTTAAATCTTCATTGTGGCCCAGCACATCATCTGCAGAAACACCCAATTCTGGGGTCTGACAGTGCTACAACACTGTTCCACTCTCAGTGTGACTTCGGGGATGGCTCACACTTCCCTTGGATTCACTGGGGAGCAGAAGGAGATGTGACCTCAACAGAAAAAACAGACGTAGCTCCATGAAAGTCATAACAGAGCCTAAAATGACTGAATCCTGAAACAGCCTCTACAGAGAATGCCTTAAAGATGGACATTCTGTTCTTCCTCCAGAGCACTATAAGGAACAGACCCAACATGCTAACGCCTCCTCCCCTCTGCCACTGGCCATAACTGGAAGGCTAAGAGGAAAATTGCAGCAAAACATGTGGTTCTCAACTGCACACTTCAACCTGATATAACTTGCCCTCCTACAGTCCACCTCCCAGCATCACAGAGAATAGCCTCCCCAGCCCCTGCCACTCCTGAGAAGTGTTAAACCGTTACTCAGTGAACCTCCAGACATATACCCAGATATAAGATATCAACTTTAAGGAACTATGGCTAATCAATCAACATACACTTTTTGTCCCAGGAGAACCTTAGGAACTTCTTAATACTGAAATGTCAAGCATGCAGACAGATTATTAGTAAATTAAAACAGTGTGGTAGCTGTTTCCTCCTGAACATTATCTTTTTCATTTCAAGGCAAACACAAACACAGCTCCAGCCTAGTACATTCCCTTAAAACAGGATGATAATAGGAAGCTAGTGTGTTCCATCTGAATACACTTGAACAATCCTGCCAGAAAAGCCTTCAGTTGAGACTTAGGAGGTTGGAGGCAGTGTGTGTGTGTGGGGGGGGGGGGGGGGGCTAATTTTTAAAATATTATCAAAAAAACATTTTTTCTGTCAATCCCAGGAGTTCTTGGTTATCTATGAATTGAAGAAAGTGGTGATCTCTTATAAGGCTTAAGAAGACTTATTAAGTTTTAAAATTATTCCCCAAACATCAAATTTAATAATTTAATATCTAGTATTGTTCATAAGGTTCTGAGTACTGCCATTAACCAGACATATAAAAGGACACTCCTCCCTGACTCATCACCCTAATTTCTTCCCAGGATCAGTCAACCCCCACTTTTCCACCAAGCCAATTAGAATGGAAATTACCCTGTGTTATTTTAACTTTCAGAAAGACTTATTGTTAAATACAGGGTGAGGCAAAAGTAGATTTACAGTTGTTCCTATGGAAAGTAATACAATAGGCCTTGGTCGGTTGGTTCAGCTGTAGAGCGTTAGCCAGGCGTGTGGGTGTCCCAGGTTCAATTCCCAGTCAGGGCACACAGGAGAAGTGTCCATTGCTTCTCCACCCCTCCCCCTCTCACATCTCTCTGTCTCTCTGTCTCTTCCTCTCTCTCTCTCTGTCCTCCCCTCCTGCAATCACGGCTTTATTGCCCTGTGCGCTGAGGATGGCTCCATGGCTTCTGCCTCAGGCCCTAAAAAATGGCTCCAGTTGCAACGGAGCAACTGCCCAGATGAGCAGAGCATCACCTGCTAGTGGGCTTGCCAGGTGGATCCCAGTTGGGCACTTGCAGAAGTCTGTCTCTGTCTCCCCTCCTCTCACTAAAGAAATAAAAGGAATATAATACAATAATCAATAAGTAATAATACAGGAATAAACTGTGTTTTGGGCACTCACAGCTATAAACCTACTTTTGCCCTACCCTGCGCATTAAATGAAGTACAAAGAAATACTTTTGTGAACCAACCTATTTACTACCCACACTGTCTTTGTCAGTTTTCTTAAAAGAAAAAACAATAAACCTGGGGTATAGTAATTATATGACTAAAATTTGTACTGTACCTTCTTTTTTTCACTAATATAATGCAACAACTATAAGAACCCAATTGAATGTTACTGATCAGTAATGAGACACTGATTGGATTACATAACAGTGGCTCTGCCAAAGGACACTACAGTCTATGCCCAGAGTTTTCACTGACCAATGATAGCAATTTTGTCTCTTTTTGATATTGTACAGGGGGTCCTTGTGTTAAGACAGTCTCAACATACAACGTTTTAAATTTATGATGCTCACTCCCATAAAAACTTTAAAAAATTGAGACATGAGTGTGTTAGTGTCGTACTTACAGACTGCATGGGCTAACTATGTACAGTATACAGTACAGTATATTTATGTCCTTTTCTTTTTTTCTGTCACTTAGTTGTGTTTTTATGTTCTAGATTATAATTTTACGACTGTATTAGGATAGATAAGTGATTTAGGGTAGGGTGTGTATCAACTTACACTAAAATTCAGGTTACATCACTGTTGTAGGAACGGAATTGTGTTGTAACCCAAGGACCCCCTGTATATGGTCGGTCACACTCTGGGTTCTTTAAAATCAAGTCCACAAAACAACAGTGAGATAATAGGTCTGGATTTAACTCCTGCAAATACAGGAAGTAGTGATAAATGGCATCAACCCTGATGGAGTTACTACTTGGATTCAGACACTAGGGGGATGGGAAGGTATCATGCTTTCATTGAAGTACAGTTACAAATATCTTCACAGTGCATTCTCCAGATCAGTGGGTTTTGTTTGTTTTTTTTTTTAATTTTTATTTTAGTGAGAGGAGGGGAGGTAGAGAGAAAGATTCCTGCATGTGCCGCAGGATCCACACCTGGAAAGCCCACCAGGAGCAATGCTCTACCCATCTGAGGCCATTGCTCCATTGCTCAGCAACCAAGCCATCTTTTTCAGCACCTGAGGAAGAAGGCACAGAGCCATCCTCAGTGCCCAAGGCCAACTCGCTCGAACCAATCAAGCAATGTCTGCAGAAGGGGAAGAGAGAGGGGGAGGGAGGAAAGAGAGGGAAGGGAAGAGGAGGGGTAGAGAAGCAGATGGTCACTTCTGTGTGCCCTGACCAGGAATCGAACCTGGGACATCCACACACTGGGCCAGCGCTCTACCTCTGAGCCAACCGACCAAGGCCAGATCAGTTTTGAAACACCTTCAGATGAATTATACTGAGAATTTCCTCAAAGAAATATTGACCAATAATCATTGCCTTGGCATAAAAAATTGAGGTTTACAAAACTCCTCTGAAATAGGATCCGAGAGTCATTGTGGAGGGACATAAATTCCCTACTTCCCATCATGTGTGTCATCCATCTGACTAGCATCTGACTGATATAATATTGCATCAAGATAATGTGTTCTGAAATGTTATAATAATTAAATTTTTATTTCTTTAGACTATTATGAGATAAATTTTAAAAAATTTTAATCTGCCAATTTTTTGGTGAAAGAGAAAAATACTACTTAACGTGAGTGGTCTGTGTAACGCTATATACTCCTTGCTGCTCTGTGTCCCCAGGAGCTGGCACTGTGGCTGTCATCTGGGAACATGTTAGAAACGCAGAGTCTCAGACACCAGTGGGTTTTTTAAAGCAAATCCACTGTTTAACAAGAGACCCAGGTGATTTAGATGGACACTAAATTTTGAGAAACAATAACATAGTTGAGTTTATGATATGAAAACCGATAAGAAAAATCAAACCCAATGTATTCCTTATACTTCTTTCCTGCAGACCATGGGAAATGTCAACTTGCAATTGATGTAGAGTACATAAATCTCAGAGCTAAATAAGTAAAAGCCAGTGGATCTCCTTGACACCATATGGGGAAAATTGTTTTCTTACATCCTCAGAACATCAAATACTTTGGAACAGAAAAAGCTGAGAGTCAACAGCTCCAAACTCTAGCTCTTCCTAGCCAGTATTTGGGTGTCCTTGGGTGAATCAGTGTATCTCGCTGCATCCATTCTGTACTTGACACAGTGTTGGGTTCTTGGGATTCAGCACTGGACAAAACAAACACAGTGTCTCTGCTTCAGTTCCTTGTATACAAGTGAAACAGCATTTTTAGGTCAGAATTAGCCCAGAGATATTAAATTTCATGGTAATTTTAAAGACCAACTAGCAGTTTGTTCTATGTAGTGCAGGACACGTGGAGGATGTGGTGGAAAGAGAATCGGGCATGAGCAATAGGCATTGTTTAGAAGTTTGGTCTCGTGCAAAGAGGAGCCATCACAAATGTTTGCAAATGAGAATCACATGAACACAGAAATGGAGAACTATTGCTCTGGCATGGAGAGGAAGGGGAGATTTAAGAGAGAGAGGCTGAACACAGGGCAGCCAGTAAGGTAGATACTGAAGTTGTCCAATGAGATGATCAGAACCTGCAGTGAGAGGAATGGCGTAGATAGAACTGGTGGGACTTCAGAACTCGGGGAAATGAGTGTGAGGGCTTGGGGGAGGAAGAGTGGTGGGTGATGAGGGGAGAAAAAGTAGTGTGAATTACTCTGAAGTTTCTAGTGAGGCAATTGAAGAAAATGATGAGATTTAACTGAGAAAGCAATCACGGTGGAGGAGTGGGCTTTGGAGCAAGGAAAGAAATGAGGGAATTTTATTTGGAGTGAGATGGGTTTGAGAGGCCCGAGGATATCTAAGTGGTGACACCAATAAACGGGAAGGAATGAGAGCTATCTCTCAGACACGATGACAGATGAAGGGCAAACTAGCAATCCCCTAGTATCAAAATGGAATGTGTTGACATTTTGAAGGATAAAGATATAGAAGAAAGTCTCCTGATGACAGTGCATGTGCACAGACACTTCAGAAAGAGCATTTAGAAGTGCAATTAGCATGGATTATTTTAACTCTATGAGAAGGACGGACCTTTAAAACAAGGGAAACAGAAGACAAAATCAGAAGTAGAGGGATCTCAGCAGCAACAAGTGAACTACTCAGCAAACTGCAGTGGACAAAAACACTCTCCAGCCCTGGCTGGTTGGTTCAGTAGTAGAGGATCAGCCCTGCGTGTGGAAGTCCCAGGTTCAATTCCCAGGCAGGGCACACAAAAGAAGAACCTATCTGCTTCTCCACCCTTCCCCTTCTCCTTTCTCTCTATATTTCTCTTCCCCTCCTGCAGCCAAAACTTCACTGGAACAAAGTTTGCCCAGGCGCTGAGGATGGCTCCATGGCCTCCGCCTCAAGTACTAGAATGGCTCTGGTTGCAATGCAGCAATGGCCCAGATGGGCAGAGCATCGCCCCCTAGTGGGCATGCCAGGTAGATCCCGGTCAGGTGTATGCAGGTCTTTCTACCTCCCTGCTTCTCACTTCAGAAAAATACAAAAATAACAACAACAATAAAACTATGCTCCGTAGATATGAAGAGGACTTTATAGGGATGTTTTCATATATCTGTTACCCTTTTTGATAATGACTTGTAATTTTGTAATTTCTAGACTTAAGGGCAATCATCAGAATGTGTCTCACTTTTACATCTGTGTGAGGCAACAAGGTGTTAGATGTGTTTCTCTTTATAAATGAGGAAACATGTTCAGCATGCCCCAAACCCCTATTTCCCAACAAAGAGCCCTGCCTATGAGCACTCATTGTGTTGACGTGTACATGTCCCTATGAATAATAAACACACATGGGCCTCACTGAATACTGACTACTAAATGAAAGATGGGACAGAGAATAGCAAAGTGAGATAAGATCTGGTCCAGAAATAAACATTGCCCACATTGTAGCGAGGTAGGAGAAAAAAGTATTAGAATCCTTTTCCTATTTGATTTAGAAATTTAAAGGTAAACCCAGTTTAGATAATCTAATGGCATTTCTAGCTGTTCACTGCTTTCCTATACACCATCTAAAGGTGAACAATTAAAAGTATTGCAGAGAGGCCCTGGCCGGTTGGCTCAGCGGTAGAGTGTCAACCTGGCGTGCGGGGGACCCAGGTTCGATTCCCAGCCAGGGCACACAGGAGAAGCGCCCATTTGCTTCTCCACCCCCCCTCCTTCCTCTCTGTCTCTCTCTTCCCCTCCCGCAGCCAAGGCTCCATTGGAGCAAAGATGGCCCGGGCGCTGGGGATGGCTCCTTGGCCTCTGCCCCAGGCGCTAGCGTGGCTCTGGTCACGGCAGAGCGACGCCCCAGAGGGGCAGAGCATCGCCCCCTGGTGGGCAGAGCATTGCCCCTGGTGGGCGTGCCGGGTGGATCCCAGTCGGGCGCATGCAGGAGTCTGTCTGACTGTCTCTCCCTGTTTCCAGCTTCAGAAAAATAAAAAAAAAAAAAAAAAAGTATTGCAGAGAATTAGATCTGATTAAGTATTAAATGCAGGTTTTTAGTTACAGTTAGCACTGTAACCAGTACCAGAGAGTGTGTTTGCATTTGTAAATCAACTATCAAATACACTTGCCTCTGGTTGGTGCGGCTCTGGGCTCCCTGTTCCCCTGAGTATTCAGTGCTCTCTCTGGGACATTGAGTTCTGACTTCAAGGACTTGGTGGAAATAAATGTCTTATGTGAATTTAGAGGAATATGCCACAGTTATTTTCTCTTCCTTACCAGCATTCAGGGGCTGCTTGAACTCCCAAGTAAGAAATGAATATTTTTTTACCCACCACAAAAAGCTATCACAAGCAATGAGTGTGTTCCTCTGGTGAGTGATCTAAAGAAAGAACAATGTAGTTTCTCTCTCTCTCTCTCTCTCTCTCTCTCTCTCTCACACACACACACACACACACACACACACACACACACACACACACTCACCTACAGAGTAAAGAGGGATTGGAACCATGGGAAATTCTAAGGGCACAATGTGAGCCAGAGTTAGCTGATTTTTGCCTTTTATTCCTGACAAGCAACAGAGACAGAGGAGAGGAGGGAGTAAAGGAGAAAAAGCAGATTGAAAGGTAGCAGTAAAGTGAAGGCACGGGTAGAAAGAGAAGAGGCCTGCAGCCACCCCAGCACACTGCACTCAGAATTAATTAGGAAGCAAGAGGTCATTATGGATTAGTGTGGAAGGAGAAACTAGCTTGAACTCATTTAGATAAACACGGACTCAAAGTGCGCAAGTCAGCAATGAAACTGGTGGAAATCGATGGATAGTATTTTGCAGAGGCTGACGTCAAACAGCAGCAGCAGCCAAGGGGCCTTTCTCTTCTCGCCTTCTGTTCTGTCCTCTAGCAAACCCTGAAGGCTAGTCTGGTTCCAACACAGCCTGGGGGAGAGCGCAGGGCAAGCCTGCTTGTTGGGAGGAGGGTAAGCATGCCAGGCTGGACTTGGAGTCCTGTCTAGCTCCAAACTTTGGGACCTTGGCTGAGCAACTTAGCACTGCTTCATTGTCCTCATTTGTAAAATAGAAGGAATTATGGAACGTCCACCATAGGTTCTTTTTTGCATTTTCACAAGATAATGTAAATATATAACCCCATTGTGGAAGTAACATTTTAACTACTCAAGAAACACTAGATTATGATGTTATTATTATAAATCCATGTACATTAGAATAATTGCTTATATTTATGAAATTTACCCTGGGATGGGCAGAGTACTTAATACAGATCAACTCATCAGATTCTTACAGCATTTTCACAGAGGAAGACTCTGAGGCTCAGACAGATTAAGTAACAATTTCAAGAAAGTGACCCTCATACAGTTTAGCTCCAGAGTCCTGCTCTAAAACTATGCTATATCATCAAAAGCATCGTTGGAACAAATTTTTTCAACTTCTGCATTTTACAGATGAGAAAACTAAGGCTTACCATGGTGATGTCATTTATTTTCTATCATACAGTCCGTCAGGACAATCAGCCCACTCAAGTCATGTCGGAATCCATCGCCACTGGAAACACTCCTTTAACCCCAACTGAATAATCCAGGTCCTGCCCCAGAAGCTGCCACGCTTGTCACATTTTATCTAGACACTCTCCTCTATAGATAAATCAATGAATCATGTTATTTATTTATGAGATGCATAGTGGGGAATCTCCTAGTAAGGCATCTTTGTAACAAAACTTGATAAATTTGCAGCTGATGGTATTTGTTTCTGTGATGAATGTGAAAGAATAGGAAGGAAGAAAAGGAACCAACTTTTATTAAGCAATCACTATGCGTGGCGCTCCATGCACTGATCCAGACAGATATGGGATAAGTGCTATGGCCAGAGGGGTCTAATAAGAGTTAGCAAGAATAAGATTCTTGTTTTAGAGGCCTTAAATAAAACAAAAGCAATCATGCTGTTTAGTAACAATTGGCTGGGAGAACTAAGATGAACATTTATACTGAAATAGAAATCTGATTATCACGGCCTTTGGAATTCAATCAAAATCTGTTGGCATTCATTGATTTTTAGGTGATGAAGAGCAAGCTCCCTTGGTATGTGGGCAAGCATCCTCACCCTGAGAAGGCTGCCTCAAGCTATAGGAACGCTTCCTCAAACTGGCATTCCCCGCCCAGGAGGTTTTTGTTGTTTTTAAGAGAGAGAGAGAGGAAGGAAGATTGGGGGAGGAGAGAGATGAAAAACATCAACTTGTAGTTGCTTCACTTTAGTTATTTACTGATTTTTTTATACAGTCTATGACTGGGGGGGTGGGGGGCTCAAGCCAAGCCTGTGACCCTTTGTTAAAGTCAACGACCTTGGTCTCAAGCCAGCAGCCTTTGCGTCCTAGCCAGAGACCTTGGGATCACGTCTATGATCCCATCCTCAAGACGGCGACCCTGCACTCAAGCTGGCAAGCCCACACTCAAGCCAAAGAGCTTGCGCTCAAGTCAAGGAGCTCACACTCTAGCCAGCAGCCTTGGGGTTTCAAACGGGCCCTCTGCATCCCGAGCTGATGCTTAATTCACTGCACCACCACTGGTCAGGTGACCCACCCAGGAAATTTTTAACTCCAGCAGGAGAATTTGCCTCAGGTCACAATATAAGCAAAAGATAGAGGAAAGAGCTCTATCTAAAGAGTTGTTTGTCCTAAAACTACCATTGAACAAAAAGTACCAAGTAAAGAATTGTTCTCTTCTTTAACTCTCTTCTTCTCCCACCTCTATATAAATTAAGGCCCCATAAAAGCAACATTAAAAACTCTCTAAGATGAAAATAAGGAGTCCCAAAAACAGGGTACCTACATGCAACTTCAGAACCTCAAGTGATACTTTCCCAAATAAATAAAGACTCCATACTCTCTGAACAAATGTTATATGGGGTCGTCACATTCAATAACCCAATCTCACCATCCATCTGGGTCTTAACTGTGTTACAACTGTATGATCCTTATTTCCCGATGTTACTCTCTCTTGTTCTTTCACCTCAAGTGGACAGTGTCCTTCCACTAAGCCATCCTCTAAAGCAAGGGTCCCCAAACTCCGACCCGTGGGCCGCATGCGGCCCCTTGAGGCCATTTATCCAGCCCCCCACCGCACTTCCAGAAGGGGCACTTCTTTCATTGGTGGTCAGTGAGAGGAGCATAGTTCCCATTGAAATACTGGTCAGTTTGTTGATTTAAATTTACTTGTTCTTTATTTTAAATATTGTATTTGTCCCCGTTTTGTTTTTTTACTTTAAGATAAGATATGTGCAGTGTGCATAGGGATTTGTTCATAGTTTATTTTTATAGTTTGGCCCTCCAATGGTCTGAGGGACAGTGAACTGGCCCCCTGTGTAAAAAGTTTGGGGACCCCTGCTCTAAAGTTTCTGGATTCTAATTTATGGGTAACAGCAAAGGTATGTTTGAATGATTCACCAAAGCCCTAAGTCTCCACCAAAACAGAAGCAACCAACCAGCAGGGCCCTGTCAAAGAAACCCTGCTGGGGCGAGAGGAACAGGACCACCTAGTGGGGCTCTGTCTTTTGCACCCTTGTTCCCTGTGATTCCTACCAAGACTGTTTGCAGTGTTTCCAAGTGCTGACTCTGCTGAAGCTGAAGACCTCAGCGGGACAAGTGTTATGGAGAGTGATTGATTGAAATTCAGAGCACTTTGCAGAATGATTTGTTTGACATTCCCAGTAGGAAACTCTTGTTTGTCGAACTTATTATTCATTCATGTATTCATGAAAAAAAATACAATAAATGCATAATCTCTGCATAGTGCCTCAATGATCACATTGAAATGAACCTGGAGCTTTGCAGTGCTAAGCAAGGTCTTTAGTTTGCAACAGAACAGTTTTACATTGCAATATCATTAACTGTGTCTAGAGTTTACATTATGCTTATAAATCAGCAAGGGAAATTTAACCTGCATTGTAATTTAAGGTTATATAGAGAATCAGACATTAAAAATGCATATGCATAATAATAACTCCTTGTGTGACTTTTTTTTTTTTTTTTTTTGGTTTTCCTCCTACTGAGTGATTTAACAATTACCATGTTGAGATGCAACTGAGTCTGTTCAGCTAGTGTTTGTGTTTTGACTTTTTGACAACTAGAATATAAACCAGGGGAAATGCAGAAATTATTCTCAACATCCATGGGTAAGTTGGGAAAATGGCTGTTTGAATAAGCTATTAAAGTAGGGGAAAACATGCTACATTATTTGGAAAACAACTGCTGTTAAATGCTATGTTTTAAAACAACATTTATTACTAGGCCTAAAGCAGTAAGGTCAACATGTTATTATGGCTCCTTCTTGGTCTGGCCCTTAATATGTACAGTTACAGCTGCAACGGTGATAGTCTCTGGCCCTCATTGTGAAAGTAAGTGCGGGGAATGCATGAGAGGACTATCATAGCATGGTGACCTCCTTTCAAAATTGAGCATTCCTGCTGATCAGCAACGGACAAAAAGGAATTCAAGAACTATACCACCTATTCTCTTGCTCCTGAGTTTTCCCCCATAAATATCTCCAATACCTTCATGATGGCTTCTATAATCTCTCAGAATATTCTATAAAAACATATAATTTACCTGACCTCTCTCCTGCTCACACAGTAAGACTTACCTATAAACATCAGGACTTACTCTAATTTCAGGGTTGAAAGAGCCAAGAGAAAAGTATTATTACCCAAAAGTGCTTCCTGAGGCCAAGGTTAGCCAGACCCCTAAAGTCATTGGTGACCCTACTCATGGTCTATTTTATTCATGTTACTAGAATACCTGCAGAACTTCTACACTTAAATATCTCACATTGACTATGCATCCTGAGTGGGCTCCAGCTGGCCCCTCACACCCTCCACTAGGCATCTCTACCCAATCTATTTGGTCAATACTAATTATAGTACTTTTCAATTCTCAAAATCTTACCACTTTTTAGTATGCTTCTTTTTAAAATTTCCCTTTCCCCACCACTAAATCTATCCACATGTATTCAGTCACTATACACCATAATCTCCTCAATGATATATTTTGAGTTTATTTCTCCATTTTCAAAACAATTCATCTAAATCAACCTGTGTTCTTACCTGACCATCTGCAGTAACACTCCAAGAAGACATCTCCCTCTTTAACAGCTGTACATGTTAATATACTCAAAGGTGCTGAAACAATTTTCTTCAAAATCTGGTCCTCTGAAACTTATAAACATTGCATTGTTTCTCATTACCTACTGTTTCAGCTCAGGAAATTCTTTCCTACCCTTTAGGACATTTCTTAAAATTCTTTGCCTCATCCCCCTTCTTCTATTTCATTAATCCCACAAACTTGTCCAGTCTTGTCTGCATTTTTTGCATGTGTTGTCCGTCTCTTCCTATGTTTTCTTCTCTCTTTAGCCCTCTCCTTTTATGAAACTTTACTAAAAATGCATAGTTTAATATTATCAAAACATATGATTTGAAAAGACAAAACAGGCTAAAGTTTGGCAAAAGCATCAAAGAAAAAAATTTTAAAACATTAGCGGCCCTGGCCGGTTGGCTCAGCGGTAGAGCGTCGGCCTGGCATGCGGGGGACCCCGGTTTGATTCCCGGCCAGGGCACATAGGAGAAGCGCCCATTTGCTTCTCCACCCCCACCCCCTCCTTCCTCTCTGTCTCTCTCTTCCCCTCCCGCAGCCAAGGCTCCATTGGAGCAAAAGATGGCCCGGGCACTCGGGATGGCTCTTTGGCCTCTGCCCCAGGCGCTAGAGTGGCTCTGGTCGCGGCAGAGCGACGCCCCAGAGGGGCAGAGCATCGCCCCCTGGTGGGCAGAGCATCACCCCTGGTGGGCGTGCCGGGTGGATCCCGGTCGGGCGCATGCGGGAGTCTGTCTGACTGTCTCTCCCCATTTCCAGCTTCAGAAAAACACACACCAAAAAAAAAAACATTAGCAATGAGAAAGGGGCATACATAGAGAAGTGGTGAAGACTATCTCAATAACACGGAAATTATTAAGTATAAGCACATATGAATAAATTCAAAGACAAAGATAAAATTTTAAAAATTGGCAAAAATATAAATATATCAAAAAGGAGAGAGAGTGAGGAAGGAGGGGCAGCCCCCCCTTCCCTGAAAAGAAAAAAAAGGAAAGAATGCAAGGGAAAGGAACCTGGAGGAGTAACTGAGTCAGCCCATTACAGATTAACCACAGTTCTCTGAAAGGTTGCCTGGAGCTAGTTGTAAAACAAAGCAAGAAGAATAGGACTTGAACATAGCTGAGACAAGTGGTCCAGAAACCCCTCCCCCTATCGAAACTTACCCTCCCTTCCTGAAGTCATAAGAGTGCCATATACCTCTAGACAAAGGGATCATAAGACCCTTGCATGAAAACCTGTATTCCATAAAAGGTATATAAGTTGTAAGAAATCTAATTTTGGAGAGCATATGTTTGGTTGCCTCTGTTAGCGTCAAGCAGCTCCGCTGGCTAAATAAATCCTATTTCCTTCATCAAGTTGTCTGGGCATTATAGTCCTTCAATTCCTGCAATAATAGAAAAAAACAAATATGTCATAATAATAAAAGATATTTAAAAGGCAGTCTAAAATATCAATTCCTTCCTTGTACCTTCTAAAAAATGAATCTGATAGAGATATTTCCATGGGAAACTTAAGACATAACGTCTAATTCTATGTTTTTAAAAATAATCCAAGAACATTATGAAAAATGTAAATGTCTTAAATGTATAAATCAACAGAACTAATACTAAAGTAAAAGAATAGTGTAACTAAAAATATGATAAACTAACCTCATTAATGAGGACAAATATAAAAATCCTAATTAAAATATTAGTGAAATTATTAAAAACTGTAATAAATTAGTAATATATAATATAATGAAAAGTAAGATTTCTAGTATCAATATAATTATTAGCAATAAAATTCAGTACTTTAACAGAATTAAAAACTAGAAAGAGAACTTCCACTTCTTCGGTGAATGAATAACTGGTACTAGACGTGCTCACTCATCATAAATAAATTAAAAACTGAATAAATTACAAGTAATTGTTTTCAAAAATTCAGTAACAGGGAGCACATGATTGTGATTTCTGAAGAGAGAGAAAAAATTAAAGTAAGCCCCATAGTCCTTCTGTCTTTTGCCTGAAGTCACTTTTTGGATTATAGTTCAAATTTTGAGAATAGAAGTGAGAATCCAAGCAAGTGATACTCAGTGAGTTGAGTAATATGAACCTCTAAAAGATCCAGGAAGCAAAATATAGGAGAATTCTAACCTGAACAATCCCCAGATTCACACAGAGCTGAAAGATGTTCGCATTCTGATAAGCCATATGAAGAAACTTCATTGAAAGCCAGCATATTGAGAAAAGATCCTAAATAGTTTATGCTTGAATAGTAGAGCTATACTATCTAAATAAAGACTAATGTAGGCCCACTGTAATAAAGCATAAAATAAGCCTGGAAAAGATCAAAATGAAAGCAAAATTCCACACTTTAAAAATGAAAACAAGAAAACGAAGATTTTCAAAAAAATGTCTACCATCCAATAAAAATTTATACACATGTGAAAAAAGCAGGAAAAATGTGACAAATAAACATGAATAAAGTCAATCAATAGAAATAGGACCAAAAGTGGCAGAAATTAATCAGACACAAACTTTAACTAGAAAAAATATATTTAAGAATTTAAAGAAATACAAAAATGTATGAGGCCCTGGCCAGTTGGCTCAGTAGTAGAGTGTCAACCTGGTGTGTGAAAGTCCCGGGTTCGATTCCCCTTCAGGGCACACAGGAGAAGCACCCATCTGCTTCTCCGCTCTTCCCCCTCTCCTTCCTCTCTGTCTCTCTCTTCTCCTCCCTCAACTAAGGCTCCATTGGAGTAAACTTGGCCCAGGCATTGAGTACAGCTCCATGGCCTCCACCTGAGGTGCTAGAATGGCTCTGGTCACAATGGAGCAAGGCCCCAGATGGACAGAGCATTACCCGCTGGTGGGCATATCAGGTAACTCCCAGTCAGGAGCATGCGGAAATTTGTCTGACTGCCTCCCCACTTCTAGCTTTGGAAAAATACAAAAAAAAAGTATGAGAAGTAAAATGGAAAATATAAAATAAAATGACTAAATGAAGTTTATACAAGTGAAAAATGGTATCTGCAATGAGAAAATTAGTAGATAGAATTAGCAGCACTTTAGATACCACAAAAGAAAAAATCAGTGAACTTGAAAACATGGCACTGTTAATTATCTAAACAGAAGCACAGATAAAAAGCCAGAGAATATTATATACTGTCTATAGGAAGTAACTTTAAATATAGTTATAGATCAGTGGTTCTCAACCTTTCTAATGCCGTGACCCCGCAATACAGTTCCTCATGTTGCAGTGACCCCAAACCAAAAAATAATTTTGGTGGCTACTTCATAACTGTAATTTTTCTATAGTTATGATTCAGAATGTAAATACCTGATATGCGTTATGTATTTTCCGATGGCTTTAGGCGACCCCGCTGGGGTCGCGACCCACAGGTTGAGAACCACTGTTATAGATAGATTGGTAATAAATATATCAAACTTATACTACTAAAAAGCAAAGCTGGAGTCACTATATTATTAGACAAAATAAATTTCATAGCAAAGGATATTACCAGGGATAAAAGGATCATTTCAAAATGATAAACTACACAAAAATCAAGAGTAACAATTCTAAGTTTATATGTTTCTGATAACAGAGATTCAAAATCATGAAGCCAACACATATAGAACTGGAAAGGGAAATAGAAAAATCTATGAGAATAGTCAAAGATATCAACATCTTTCTCTCAGTTATTGATAGAATAAGTAGACAGAAAATCAGTAAGGTTATAGGAGACTTGAACACTACTATCAATAAACTAAAACTAACTGATACTTAAGGAATACTCCACCAAAACAGCAGAATACGCTTTCTAGTCAATCACACACACAAAGTATTTATTATAATAGACCATATTCCAGGCCACAAAACAAGTCTCAATAAATTTCAAGGGATTCAAGTCATACAAAATGTTTTCCGGAAACATGGAATTATATTAGAAATTGATAAGAAGCAATTAGCAGATAACACATTCCTAAATGACCCATGGATCAAAGCAAAAAAAAAAAATCAGAAAGGAAATTGAAAAGTATCTTCAACTGAATGAAAATAGAAACACAACATATCAAAATTTGTCTGCCTCAGTCAAAGCAGTGCTTACACGTAATTTATAGAATAAATGCCTTTATTAGAAATGAAGAAAATAAATTTCTAAAGTATATTTGATTACATCACAACGTATTTCTTCAGAGTTGACTTAATGTTTGTTTACAGCCTGAAGTGAATCGAGTAGATCCTGACATACGTTTAAATCTCTGAATGCAAAGACATTCATTATAAGGCAGTCTTACTATATTACCTGCTGACACTGCACTGAATTTAGAAATCAATTGTATTAAAAATTTTACTCTTCTCATACTTGCTTTGAGATTTAGAGTTTAATATTCTTATCCACAGATTACAAAACTACTCAGATTCTAAAATTTGGGGTAAAGGATGGAGAGGACGAAGAGTATATTTAGAAAAAATAAGTGACAGACATGAAAAATCTGGCATCTGAAAGTTAGAAATTCTCAAAAGTTCTTTTTAACCTCCAGCTAAAACTAGTGTGTGTGTGTGTGTGTGTGTGTGTGTGTGTGTGTGTGTGTGTGTGTATTTTTCTGAAATGAGAAGCAAGGAGGCAGAGAGACAGACTCCCGCATGCACCCGACCGGGATCCACCCAGCATGCCCACCAGGGGGCGATGCTCCGCCCATCTGGGATGTTGCTCAGTTGCAACCAGAGCCATTCTAGCACCTGAGGCAGAGGCCATGGAGCTATCCTCAGTGGCTGGGCCAACCCTGCTCCAATAGATTCTCGGCTGTAGGAGCGGAAGAGAGAGACAGAGAGGAAGGAGAGGAGGAGGGGTGGAGAAGTAGATGAGTGCTCTCTTGTGTGCCCTGGCCGAGAGTCAAACCCAGGACTTCCAAATGCCAGGCCAATGCTCTACCACTGAGCCAACCAGCCAGGGCTAGTCATCTTTATTTAATATTTCTATTAAAAATGAATGTGATGTAACTGCAAACATGTTAAGATTAACATAATCTTTAAAAAAGTTACAGTTGATACAAAAAAAATTGTTACAATTTACTGGTTAACAATGAAATAAAGATGTTTTAAATTCTTTTTTCTTTTAAAGAAAAAATATTACTTGGCACTTACCATTTATTTATTATTCATCCATTATCATTTCACTTACTATTTTTCAAATAAGCAAAATTTCTTTGTGCATTTTACATTTATGTTCCCACAGGCCATTGACAGTACAGATGATAAGTCAATATACTCATCAAAGCATACAGTGAACAGATAGCATCTAACATACTCTTTAATAGCCAAGTTCTACTTGGGACTCCTTACATCCAATATCAGCTCAGAAAAAGCTGATACATTTTAATAACATTCAGTGCATAATCAGACCAAAATATCATAGGAATTGTATCTAAAACAAGTGTCAGATTAATTAACAAACAAGAGAAACACATACTTATCAAATACAAAGGCTGACAAGCCATGTTTTGGATGAATTCTATTTTGAAGGAGAATATTCACATTACTTAATCAAGGCTAGGGTCCTAGTTTAAGATAGAGGTTGTTTCAAGTGTCTTCTTCAGAAAATATAAATTGAGATATTAAAGCTCTCCCCACATTGGGAAGATGATAAATTCAATACATAGATCCATAAATAGTGCATCCCAGAAAACATTTCTAAAAACTTCTTCTTCCCTCCTTTCTTACAGAATGCTCGACTTAAATCCTGGTGAGTGAGGAGCGACATCCCATCACCAGAAATGAACTCCAGATGAAAAAGAAAGTGCTTCCTGGACAGCAGTTCTTCCTTCCCACTTACAGAATCCATTCGGGAAGCATGAGATAGCAAAGAATGAGTAAGGGCTTTGGCTTAGAAAAACATGGGTTTTTTCTTTACATCTTTTTAAATTCTTCAGCCAATTATTTACCTTTGTTGAGTCTCAGTTTCCTCATCTGTAAAATGGTGATAATATCCTGCTTGCGACATTTGACCATCAGATGAGATGTCTACACAGTAAAGCACATAACATACTGACATTCTACATGAGGTCTCTCAGGAAGGCAACGTCTTCCTATTGGTTTTCCTTCTGTATGATTATGTCTTTCAACCACATGGCATGGTTTCTTCCTAGGAAGGGCACCAGCCATGTCTGCCATACAGGGAAACTTTCACAAGTACTGAGCAGCATCTCAGATTACTAAATTTATGGACTACGACTCTGAATTACCAAAGAGATGAACAAAATCATTTACTTAGTGAGAACTCAACTCTTTGAGATTGAATTAACATGTTTCTGTTCTAACTAGTAGATACACTGTTGGGGAATGTTGAAAGAAAAGAAATTGTTATCACCGTATTTTTCACTCCGTAAGACACACCTAGGGTTTTAAGGAGGAAAATGAGAAAAAAAATATTCTGAACCAAATGGTGTGTTAAAATATTTAATAAAATACCATATTTTTCACTCTATAAGACGTGCAGGCATTTTCCCCTCCACTTGTGGTGGGGGGGTGCATCTTATGGAGCAAAAAATACAGTAAATAAACGTGATTTTGATCAAATGAGCTAAGCATCTGTGATTTTTACTTTACGGTTCATGCAGAAATATACATCAGTGAATTAGTGCTAGTCTCCTTAATGTTCTATTTCAGAGATTTTTTTCAAGTGCTTCTTCCTTAAAAAACTCTGATTTAAGCTTACTGCTTAAAACAAACCACCAAAATGAGTTAAAATATTGAGACTCTCCATATACTGGGAAGATAATAAAAACCATCAATAAATTCATAAATAATACAACCCAGAAAACATTTCTGTCAAAGTCTCTCCTCTCCCTGTTCCCAATGAAACAGCAGCTTCCTTCCCTGAGGCATGTGAAGGAGTGACCCGAGTATTAAAAAATAAAAGTGTAGCAAGGTAAGCAAAAAACAGACAGCTCATTCCTCTGAAAAACAAACAAAAAAAGGTGTCAGCACTTACCAAAATATGTATCCCAATGTATGCGCACAAAAGCAAACTTTTACACAGCTGTCTTTGTAACTACTGAAAGAAAGGGGAGAAAGCCCGTATTATCCCCTCACACCCCCTCATTAAAATCAGTTCAGTATAGGAAAGATGTCCCTGCCAAAACAGCAAATACGACATTTGCAGGGCCAACACCCAAGGTCTGTCTGACACAGGGGCCACAGAACACCGCTTAGTATGATGTGATTCCTACCTAGGAAATGATATGGATGGCAATGCCTGCCCGAGTGTGACAGTGGTATAACAGCAGGCTCTGAAGGCTACTTTATTTGGCAATTGTTTGGGAATAGGTCTCTATACTAGCTACATAATTTCTCACAGGGATCCTATATCATCTGAGGGCTTCAGGTTCTATTCACCTGGAAAATGCAATCTACAATGAGGGGGGGAAAGTGCACAACAGCATGGCCATGATGTCTCTACAAGGCGAAAACGCCTGCAGTAAAGAATGGCACACTGATTTAAGTGCTGCTGTCAACATTTGCTTCCTGCGGGCCCCAAGGACCAATACACTCGTGCAGGGAAACAAATTTGGGTCTTATAGACAGACAAAGCTCCTAGAACTGATTATTCAGTCAAGTCCCCAGGAACTCTTAACACATTTCATATTTTTCAATTTGAAAGAATGGTACTACTTATCTAGAAACCTCCTTTCTCTCAGAAATATAATCCATCAGTGAAAATACCACATTAGAAAAAAAAATGGAGAATTAAATGTCTTCCTATTTACTGTCTCCCTTTCAGTGTCCTATATACATTGGTGTGTGTTTAATATCCAGCTGCCCATTAAAAAAATCATTAGTCTGTGCAAGTGTTCTTGCTCATCGCAGTGAATGACTCAGGAAAATGTGGCCAAGTCAGTATCTCGAACTCAACCAATTCTGATAACCAGCTTCACAACAGAGTTTATCACTCAACAGTTTGTATATAGAAAACTGCTCCTAAACCAAACATACTAAGAGGGATGGCTATAAAAATTCTAGTTGTTCAGATGGGTTTCAGCTTTGGTTACAAGTTCTGAAATATTGCTAAATTTACCATATTCACCATGTCATTTGATATCATTCTTTTGAACTTAACTCACTTCTTTTAATGTTATAAATTGTCCTGACACTCTTAGCAAATGGCTAAGACCAGGCTAGAGCTAGAAGAAGACTTAAGTAAACTGTCAATCTTTGCAACTGACATATCTAACTATACTACTAATTTCTACAAACATTCAAAATTTGAAGCTGATAAAAACAAGCAGAAAAGAGAAACCACACACACAAACTGAAGAAAAGGGAAGCTGATAAGTCATAGAACGCAAATCTGAGTCCCAAGAAAGTTGGCATAGCCCAGCTGAAAGATTCCGTCAACTGCGGCAAGCTTCTACCTCACTTCACAGGTTCTGCTCCGTTTCAGCTCCAGACAGTGCCCAGGTCCATAGCACCAACTCCTAACTCTCAAAGGTCTCTTAGTTTACCAACAGAGAGGAAAGAAAACCCAAGCCTTTATAAATCCATAGAAGAGGTACTAAAAGAGGAGCAGTGGAGTAGCGAGGGATGGCGGAGAGTGGGAAACTGACTCTTCCCCCAGAGGGCACTGGATGGGTACGAAAAATGTAAGCAAGGCTCAAACCCAGAGGAATTTCACTTCTTATGTCAGGTGGTAAGTGAAGATTCCGGCCTCAGAAAATTGGTAAGGGGATCAAACAATGTCATTTGCTGCAACTGATAAGTAAAGCATTCATTGTTGACTTAAACCTTGTGAAAATTGTGATGTAATATGATCAGATTAACCTGGGGACAGGACAATCCATCCCAATCTGACCTTTTTCCACTGGGTGACCCGTCAGAGTCTATCATCAGGTTTGGTCAGAGCACACCGAGGTGCCTCCTTTTATGCCACAATGTACATGAATGGATGTATGCCTATGTGTATCCAGGGGAAATGTAGGGATTCCATTGGCCAAACTAAAATGCCATTTAAATTATGATGGTAGAAAAATTAGACTTTAGCTCCTTATGAGATGCTGATTTCTTGGACATCATGGCAATGATCTTATTGGGTAGCAGTGTTCAATTAAAGCAACTATTTCCAACTCAAGTTAATATTTAAAGTATTTATACGAAAACTCACTTTTTGACTTTTCTCAATGAACAGCATTATCTGAACCCATCACTGTTTTTTGTTTCTCCCTATTATTTTACACCAATCAAGAAAGCTCTTATCAAGTCATGAGCAAGAGTATAAACTCAAAAATGTCTTCAATTTTAGACATTTTTATATAGGACTATACCTGCTGCCAAAGACCGTACTCACCACCCTCCACTTTCCTACCCACTTGCCAATCATTCCCTTCCAAGACAACCCCTATAGTAATATGCTTAATAATATTTCTTTTTAAAAAATGAAAGAAATAAAGAACAACAGTACTCATGAATTGGAAAAATTAATACCATCAAACTGTTCATACGTCCCAAAGCAATCCACAGATTCAATGCAATCCCTATCAAAATATCAATAGCATTCTTCTCAGAACTAGAAATAAAAATCCTTAAATTTATATAGAATCACAAACGATTCCAAATAACCAAGGCATTCTTGAGAAAGAGAAAGTTAAAGTTATCATACGCCTTAATTTCAAACTATACTACGAAGCTATGTTCATCAAAACAGTTTGGGCCTTCAGATCGTCGGCGTGCACTGTTGCTGGGCCTTCCCGGGCCTTCCGCCTCACACCACAGCGGAGTTCTCATTTGTTTAATTCCCACCCCCACTTTTTTTGGACACTGCCAGGTACGGCATCACCCTGGAAGCCCGTGACTTCCGGGGGCATGAGCTTCCCAGGTTCTGAGAGCTGCGCTTCTTAGAGCAAGTTCCGTGGAGCAGGGCATGTCGCGGACTGCCAAGATGGCAGCAGAGTAGGCAGATGCACAGATGCCCAGCTCTCACCACCAAACTGGAATACAAATCAATTTAGGAAAAATCAGCATGAAAAACCAACTCTGAAATACAAGAACAGCTCTCAAAAACCAAGGAGCAAAGAAGAAGCCACAACAAATCTGGTAGAGAGCGCCTGAATCTCCCCTGCTTACAGGAACAGGGGGGGTGAGGCTGAGAGCTCAGAGGAGATTTCACACAAGGGAAAAGAGAAGAAACTACTGCTCAAAGCCACTTGCCCCGCAACCAGGGAGTGAGGTGTGTTGAAAAGACCAGCTTATCTCCAAGTGGAAAGGAAAGAGAGAGGGGCAGACTGTGAGGGGCTTAGGAATGAAGAAGACGACCTAAAAAAGCTGACTCATCCATGCTGGAGGCGGCCAAAGCTGGGGGAGGGACTGAACCTTTCACAAAACAGAGCTGAATTACTTCTGGATCAGAGATCTCCAGACATCTATCCAGCTCCAATCAGCGCAACAAGACACAGCTGAAAACAAGAAGTGGGGGAGAGGGGCAGTAACTCAGGTCTACATGGAGATCTGAGATACACCTCCCCCTACTGAAGCTGAGAAAACACCCTGCCCCCAGAAGACTAGTTGGCTAAAGAGGCCTTCAGAGTCTCAGGTTACACCTATCCCATTCCTGAATACAGTTTCAAGGAAGCCTCTGCTGAGATCAGTAAACAAGACAATCACCTGTTAAGAAAACAAAAAAATCAAGACTTCAAAGCTGCCCAAATCTGAAAGTGGATTACAGATAACAGCTGATACCAACCCAAGAAGACCTAGAAATAACACAACTGAAAACTGGAGGCAGACAACACCAAGCCTAGACTCAACCAACTCTACAAATAAAACACCCAAAAAACAGACAATGAGAAGACAAAGAAGTGCAATCCAAATGAAACCACAAGAGACACCTTCAGGAGATGAACTGAGTGATATGGAAATAATCAAACTTCCAGATGCGGAGTTCAAAATAATGATTATAAGGATGCTTAGGGATCTTAGAACAAAAATGGATGGTCATTATGAACACCTAAATAAAGAAATAGCAAGTATAAAAAAGAACAGTCGGAGATGACAAATACAATATCAGAAATAAAAACCACAATGGAAGGAATTAAAAACAGGATAGATAGAGCTGAGGATTGAATCAGTGAGTTGGAGGACAACTGGAATGAAGGCATGAAAGCAGAGAAGAAAAGAGAAAAGAGACTAAAAAAGTCAGAGGAAACTCTTAGAGAGCTCTGTGACAACATGAAGAGAAATACCATCTGCATCATAGGGATTCCTGAAGAAGAAGAAAAAGAACAAGGGATAGAGACTTTGTTCAATCATATCATAGCTGAAAACTTCCCTAACTTAATGCAAGAGAAACTCTCACAAGTCCAAGAAGCACAGAGGACTCCATTAAAGAGAAACCCAAAGAAACCTACACCAAGACACATCATAATTAAAATACCAAAGCTAAGCGATAAAGAGAAAATATTAAAAGCTGCAAGACAAAAAAAAAGTTATCACCTACAAAGGAGCCCCCATAAGGATGACATTCGACTTCTCAACAGAAACACTTGAGGCCAGAAGGGAATGGCAAGAAATATTCAAAGTAATGCAGAACAAGAACCTACAACCAAGACTACTTTATCCAGCAAGGCTATCGTTTAAAATTGAAGGAGAAATAAAAAGCTTCCCAGGCAAAAAACAACTCAAGGAATTCATTACAACCAAACCAATACTGCAGGAAATGTTAAGGGGCCTGTTGTAAACAGATCAAAGTGGGAAAAGAATATAGCAAAAAAGGAATACACCTTTAAAGAAGAAAATGGCAATAAACAACTACATATCAATAATAACCTTAAATGTAAGTGGATTAAATGATCCAATCAAAAGACATAGGGTAGCTGCATGGATAAGAAAACAGGACCCATACATATGCTGTCTACAAGAGACACACCTTAGAACAAAAGATACACATAGATTGAAGGTAAAAGGATGGAAAAAAACATTTCATGCAAATGGAAATGAAAAAAAAGCTGGGGTAGCAATACTGATATCAGACAAATTGGACTTTAAAATAAAGGATATAGTAAGAGATAAAGAAGGCCACTACATAATGATAAAGGGAATAATCCAACAGGAAGATACAACTATTATAAATATCTATGCACCTAATATAGGAGCACCCAAATATATAAAGCATACTTTGATGGATTTAAAGGGCGAGATCAACAGCAATACTATAATAGTAGGGGGATTTCAATACCCCACTAACATCACTAGATAGATCCTCAAGAAAGAAAATTAACAAAGAAACAGCAGACTTATTGGAAACACTAGATCAACATGATTTAATAGATATCTTCAGAACCTTTCACCCTAAAGCAGCAGAATATACATTCTTTTCAAGTGCTCATGGTACATTCTCTAGGATAGACCACATGTTAGGGCACAAAAGTGCTCTCAACAAATTTAAGAAGACTGAAATTATATCAAGCACTTTCTCCGATCACAACGACATGAAACTAGAAATGAACCACAACAGGAAAGCTCAAAAATTCTCAAACACATGGAAACTAAATAGCAGGTTGTTAAATAATGAATGGATTAAGAATGAGATCAAAGAAGAAATAAAAAAATTCCTAGAAATGAATGACAATGAGCATACAACAACTCAAAATTTATGGGACACAGCGAAAGCAGTACTGAGAGGGAAGTTCATAGCACTACAGGCACACTTTCAGAAGCTAGAAAAAGCTCAAATAAACAACTTAACCCTGCATCTAAAAGAATTAGGAAAATAACAGCAAGTAAAGCCCAAATGTAGTAGAAGGAAGGAAATAGTAAAGGTCAGAGCAGAAATAAATGACATAGAGGCTAAAAAAACAATACAGAGGATCAATGAAACTAGGATCTGGTTCTTTGAAAAGGTGAACAAGATTGTTTTTAACTAGACTCACCAAGAAAAAGAGAGAGAGGACTCAAATAAATAAAATTAGAAATGAGAGAGGAGAAATAACAACTGACACAACAGAAATACAAAGGATTGTAAGAAAATACTATGAAGAACTGTATGCCAAAAAACTAGATAACCTAAATGAAATGGACATATTCCTTGAAACACACAATCTTCCAAAAATCAAGAAAGAAGAAAACAGAAAACCTAAACAGACCAAATTTCTGGAAGAATCAGAAAACCTAAACAGACCAATTACACCAAATGAGATCGAAACAGTTATCAAAAAACTCCCAACAAAGAAAATTCCAATGGCTTCACAATGGAATTCTACCAAATATTCAAAGAAGAACTAACTCTTATCTTTCTCAAACTATTTCAAAAAATTCAAGAGGAAGGAAGACTTCCAAGCTCCTTTTATGAGGCGAGCATAATTCTGATTCCAAAACCAGGCAAAGACAACACAAAGAAAGAAAATTATAGGCCAATATCTCTGATGAATATAGATGCTAAAATCTTCAACAAAATATTAGCAAACCAGATCCAACAATATATGGAAAAAATCATACACCACGATCAAGTGGGATTTATTCTGGGGAGGCAAGGCTGGTACAATATTTGTAAATCAATCAATGTGATTCATCACATAAACAAAAAGAAGGAGAAAAACCATATGATAATTTCAATAGATGCAGAAAAAGCATTTGATAAAATCCAGCACCCATTCATGATCAAAACTCTCAGCAAAGTGGGAATACAGGAAACATACCTCAACATGATAAAAGCCATCTATGAGAAACCCACAGCCAACATCATACTCAATGGGCAAAAATTAAAAGCAATACCCTTAAGATCAGGAACAAGGCAGGGGAGCTCCCTTTCACCATTCTTATTTAGCATAGTCCTGGAAGTCCTAGCCACAGCAATCAGACAAGAAGAAGAAATAAAAGGTATTCAAGTTGGAAAAGAAGAAGTAAAACTATCATTATTTGCAGATGATATGATATTGTATATAGAAAACCCTAAAGTCTCATTCAAAAAGCTACTGGACCTGATAAATGAATTCAGCAAAGTGGCGGGATATAAAATCAATACTCAGAAATCAGAGGCATTTTTATACACCAACAATGAACAGTCAGAAAGAGAAATTAAGGAAACAATCCCCTTCACAATTACAACCAAAAAAATAAAGTACCTAGGAGTAAACTTAACCAAGGAGACTAAAGACTTGTACTCGGAAAATTACAAAGCATTGATAAAAGAAATCAAGGAAGATACAAACAAGTGGAAGCATATACCGTGCTCATGGTTAGGAAGAATAAACATCATTAAAATGTCTATATTACCCAAAGCAATCTATAAATTCAATGCAATACCAATTAAAATACCAATGACATACTTCAAAGATATAGAATACATATTCCAAAAATTTATATGGAACCAAAAAAGAACACGAATAGCCTCAGCAATCTTAAAAAAGAAGAATAAAGTGGGAGGTATCACACTTCCAGATATCAAGTTATACTACAAGGCCATTGTACTCAAAACAGCCTGGTACTGGCATAAGAACAGGCATATAGATCAATGGAACAGAACAGAGAACCCAGAAATAAACCCACAATTCTATGGACAACTGATATTTGACAAAGGAGGTAAGGAAATACAATGGAGTAAAGACAGCCTCTTTAACAAATGGTGTTGGGAAAACTGGACAGCTACCTGCAAAAAAATGAAACTAGATCACCAGCTTACACCACTCACAAAAATAAACTCAAAATGGATAAAAGACTTAAATGTAAGCCATGAAACCATAAGCATCTTAGAAGAAAACATAGGCAGTAAGCTCTCGGACATCTCTCGGAGCAATATATTTGCTGATTTATCTCCACGGGGAAGTGAAATAAAACACAGGATAAACAAATGGGACTATATCAAACTAAAAAGCTTTTGCACAGCTAAAGACAACAAGAACAGAATAAAAAGACAAACTACACAATGGGAGAATATATTTGACAATACGTCTGATAAGGGGTTAATAACCAAAATTTATAAAGAACTTGTAAATCTCAACACTAGGAAGACAAACAATCCAATCCAAAAATGGGCAAAAGAGATGAATAGACACTTCTCCAAAGAGGACATACAGAAGGCCAATAGGCATATGAAAAAATGCTCAACATCACTAATCATTAGAGAAATGCAAATTAAAACCACCATGAGATATCACATCACACCAGTCAGAATGGCGCTAATCAACAAAACAACACAGAATAAGTGCTGGTGAGGATGTGGAGAAAAGGGAACCCTCCTGCACTGCTGGTGGGAATGCAGACTGGTGCAGCCTCTGTGGAAAACAGTATGGAGATTCCTCAAAAAACTGAAAATCGAACTGCCTTTTGACCCAGCTATCCCACTTTTTGGAATATACCCCAAGGACACCATAGAACGGCTCCAAAAGGAGAAATGCTGCCCATGTTTTTGGCAGCATTGTTCACAATAGCGAAGATCTGGAAACAGCCCAAGTGTCTGTCAGAGGACGAGTGGATTAAAAAGCTTTGGTACATATATACTATGGCAGGGGTCCCCAAACTACGGCCCACGGGCCACATGCGGCCCCCTGAGGCAATTTATCCAGCCCCCGCCACACTTCTGGAAAGGGCACCTCTTTTATTGGTGGTCAGTGAGAGGAGCATAGTTCCCATTGAAATACTGGTCAGTTTGTTGATTTAAATTTACTTGTTCTTTATTTTAAATATTGTATTCATTCCCATTTTGTTTTTTTACTTTAAAATAAGATATGTGCAGTGTGCATAGTGATTTGTTCATAGTTTTTTTTTTAGTCCGGCCCTCCAATGGTCTGAGGGACAGTGAACTGGACCTCTGTGTAAAAAGTTTGGGGACCCCTGTACTATGGAATACTACTTAGCCATAAGAAATGATGACATCGGATAATTTACAATAACATGGATGGACCTTGATAACATTATACGAAGTGAAATAAGTAAATCAGAAAAAAAAACTAAGAACTATATGAATCCATACATAGAAGGGACATAAAAATGAGACTCAGAGACATGAACAAGAATGTGATGGCAACGGGGGGGGGGGAGGATGGGGCAAAGAAGGAGAGAGGGGTTGGGGAGGAGAGGGGCACAAAGAAAACCAGATAGAAGGTGACAGAAGACAATTTAACTTTGGGGGAGGGGTATACAGCACAATCAAATGTCAAAATAATCTAGAGATGTTTTCTCTCAACATATGTATGTACCCTGATTTATCAAAGTCACTGCATTAAATTTAATAAAAAAAAAAAATATATGGTACCAGCACCAAAAAAAAGATACATAGATTAATGGAACAGAATAGAGAACCCTGAAATAAACTCTCATTTATATGGTCAATTAACCTACAACAAAAGAAGCAAGAATATACACTGAAGAAATGACAGTCTCTTCAATAAGTGATGTTGGAAAAACTGGACAGAAACATGCAAAAAACAAAACAAAACTGAACCACTTTCTTACACTGTATACAAAGAATAAACTCAAAATAGAGTAAAGACAAATATAAGACCTGAAACTAAAAATACTAGAAGAAAACATAAAGCAGTAAACTCTTTGACATTAGTTTTAGCTATATATTTTTTTGGATATGTCTCTTTGGGCAAGGAAACAAAAGCAAAAAAAATAGAACTACATCAAAGTAAAAAGCTGCACAGTGAAGAAAAACACCAAAAAATAAAAAAACAACCAACTGAATGGGAGGAGATATTTATTAATGATATATCTGATAAGGGGTTAATACTCAAATATACAAAAAAATTCATACAACTCAGTATCAAAAAAAAATTGGATTAAAAGGAGAGCAGAGCATGTGAATAAACATTTTTCCAAGGAAGGCATATAGCTTGGCAACAGACATATGAAAAGATGCTCAACATCACTAATCATCAGGGAAATGCAAATCAAAACCAAAATGAGATGTTACCTCACACCTGTCAGAATGGCTATTACCAATAGTCAACAAATAACAAGTATTGGCAAGGATGCAGAGAAAAGAAAACCCTTGTATACTGTTGTTGGGAATGCAGATTGGTGCAGTCACTATGGAAAAATATGGAGGTTCCTTAAACAACTAAAAATAGAACCACCATATGACCCAGCAGTCCCAGAAGTTCTATTTCTGGATATTTATCCAAGGAAAATAAAAACGCTAATTTGAAACATGATGTTTACTACGCATATTTACAATAGTCTAGATACGGAAGCAACCTCGGTGTCCATCAAGAGATGAGTGAATAAAGATGTGGTATACAATGGAATATTACTCAGCAATAAAAAAGAAATGAAATCTTGTCATTTGTGAATTCATGGATGGAACTAGAGGACATTCTGCTAAGTGAAATGAGTCAGAAAAAAAAAGACAAATACAAAAAGCATATGGTTTAACTTAAAAGTGGAATCTTAAAAAACAAAACAGAAACAAACTTATAGATACAGAGAACAAACTGATAGTTGCCACAAGGGAGGGGAATGGGGCAATGAGTAAAAAAGGAGAAGGGGAATAAGAGGTACAAACTTCCAGACAGAAAATAAATAAACTTCAGGGATGTAGTGTACAGTACAGGAAGTACAGTCTATAATAACATAATAACTTTGCACAGTGACAAATGAGTATTAGACTTACCTTAGTGATCACATAATTAGATTTATAAATGTCAAGTCACTATATTGTGTACAGCTGAAACTAATATATATTGTATGCCAACTATCCTTTAATAAATTTAAAAATAAAAAAGAACAGGTGGTAGAAACAAAAAATCTTGGACATCCCCAATCAGATTTTATACTTTATCCTCTCCCATTCAGATTTGAATAGTATCACACAATATCTACAATAGCCTATATAATGGTTTCTATAATATATATTACTGAATTGGGACAATTTTTTCTTTTCAGTAAAAAGATAAGTTTGTGTGATTATAGTTCTCATTGAGTTATTACCAAGTATCTGTTACCCTTGAAAGACATGGGTTGCCTCTCAGAAAGAAGAAAGAACACTAAACGTCCTTAAATCCCCTGATTAAAGTTCCTTTGTGCCTGACCTGTGGTAGTACAGTGGATAAAGCATCGACCTGGAAATGCTGAGGTCGCCAGTTCGAAACCCTGGGCTTGCCTGGTCAAAGCACATATGAGAGTTGATGCTTCCTGCTCCTCCCCCCCCCTTCCTCTCTCTCTCTTCCTCCTCTCTAATATGAATAAATTCTTTCAAAACTTATTTTTTTTAAATAGTTTCTTTGTTTAGAAATCATGTTTGCCTATGTTCTGTGCCAGAAATGCCATTCACATTTCCATTTATTCACCAAAAAAATATAAATAGCTGCTTTGTGCCAGGCACTTTTCTAGACTTTAGGACACATCAGTGAACAAAATAGACTAAGAACTTGGCCACCATAGTTCTTAAACTGCAGCAAAGTAATACTGGACCTAGGACAGAGCTACATACAAAGAGAAGAATAAGGAACAAAAAACAGTCAATAGTGTTGGGACTGTTGTTCATCCATTTGAAATACAGTAAAATTAGATGCCCTACCTCATACTAGACACAAAAATCTATAATAGGTAGAAAATTTTAGAATAAAATATTAAAGAATATCTGTAGAAACCTAAAGTAGGAAAGAATTTCATAAACAGGACAGAAAACAAAATCCATATTGCTATATTTGACTGCATAATAATTAAAGCTTCTGCAAACAACAAAAATTAAGCCACAGATTGGGAGAAAGAACACAACCAAAAAATAATTTGTATCCAGAATGCATAAAGGCTTTCTACAAACTGATGGGAAGCAATGATTAAAACTATAATTTTAAAACTGGGTAGAGTCTGACCAGGTGGTGGTACAGCAGATAGCCTGGCATGCTGAGGACCCAGGTTCAAAACCTGGGCTCATTCAGCTAGAGTGCAGGGTCGTCGGCTTGAGCGTGGGATCGTAGACATGATCCCATGTTCACTGGCTTGAAAATAAAGGTCTCGCCCTAGCCAGTTGGCTCAGACACCAGAAGAAAGTGTATGTGATTTTTAGTACATTTAGAGTTTGTAATTCCTAGTTCTTTGCAGGTTTCCTAAATATGGTATTATGCCACCTTAGTAATCTTTATATTCATAATTAGACTTTAAAAATAATAAAATATATAATTGCACAAGTGAAATATGGTCTTTTCTTGAGAAGCAAAGACTTCCAAATGTTAAATAACATTCATATCAAGAATGTTAAAGATGATTCTTAGCCCTGGCCGGTTGGCTCAGCGGTAGAGCGCCGGCCTGGCATGCAGGGGACCCGGGGTTCGATTCCCGGCCAGGGCACATAGGAGAAGCGCCCATTTGCTTCTCCATCCCCACCCCCTCCTTCCTCTCTGTCTCTCTCTTCCCCTCCCGCAGCCAAGGCTCCATTGGAGCAAAGATGGCCAGGGCACTGGGGATGGCTCTGTGGCCTCTGCCTCAGGCACTAGAGTGGCTCTGGTCGCAACATGGCGACGCCCAGGATGGGCAGAGCATCGCCCCCTGGTGGGCAGAGCGTTACCCCATGGTGGGCGTGCCGGGTGGATCCTGGTCGGGCGCATGCGGGAGTCTGTCTGACTGTCTCTCCCCGTTTCCAGCTTCAGAAAAAAAGAAAAAAGAAAAAGAAAATAAAGGTCTCTGGCTTGAGCAAGGGGTCATTGCTCTGCTGGAGCCCCCAACCCCCCCCCCCCGCACCCTGTTCAAGGTACATATGAGAAAGCAATCAATAAACAATTAAGATGCCACAATGAAGAATTGATGCTTCTCATCTCTCTCCTTTCCAGTCTGTCTGTCCCTCCCCCCTCTCATGCTCTCCCCCTCTCCCCTCCCTTGGTTAAAAAAAAAAAAAGAAAGAAAGAAACTGGGCAAAAAATAATAGCATATTCATAGAAGAGAAAACCTGGGTAACCAATAAACTTAATGAAAAGGTGCTTAGTTCCTAAATTGCAAGGAAAGTGAAAATTAAACCAGCAATGAGATAAAAAACATCAATTAAATTGATAAACCTTTAAAATCAAAGCATACCATGTGTTGATGAAGATGTAGAGCAATGGGGTTTCTCATTCACTGCTGAGAAGAGAGGCAACTGGTACAGACACACTATAGCACATTGTGGTAACATGTAGGAAACTTGGCTTGCATGTGCGCACAAGGAGACCTGCCTAAGAATGTTCTTCCCATCATTGTATAGAAAAGCAAAAGTTCAAGAATAAATCAAGTGCCCCATTACAGGGAACTAAATAGCGTGTCATATTGAACAACAGTAAACTGCAGCAGTTAAAATGAATAAACTGGGGGTACATATAATTAACATGGAGAGACCTCAAAAACATAATGTTGAAAGAAAAAAGTGAGATGCAGAAGGACACACACAGTATAATGACACATATTCTCAAAATCCACCAAAACATGCTAAACATTTATGGAGATTCAGATTTGTACAAAAAGTATTTCTAAAAACCAACAGTACGAGAGACATTAAATTCATGATGGTCATTTATGGGAAGACGGCAAAGGACTAGTGTTTGAGAGGAGTATACTGCTCACCTCAACTCTGACTGTAATGTTTGTTTTTTAAAAAAACATCTCCAGAGAAGATGTCAAAAATCTCAAGATTTAATCAATCTGATTAATAGATACAGATGATCATAATGTTAGCCTCTATACTTATCTGCAAATGGGAGATATTTCATAATAACATAAATGATTATTAAATAAGAGAAGAACAAACAAAATAAAATTTGTTCCTGAAAGAGGGTAAAAAAAAAAAAAAAGATTGAGATTATGGGCTCACACTACTTGTTCTGGAGAAAAAAATTAGAATGGGCTACACTTTTTCCACATTCCACTTCGCCTGCCCCCACTACCAAAATAAAGTGTCGCGTGCACATGGCTGTCCCTGCAGTGGTTGGCTGCTGGCTGAAAACTGCATGCAGAACCCTTTTGCCAATGTCCCCATGGGCTACCCACCACCCAAGGGCTGCTTGGAGCTGTGGAGAAGCCCATCTTCAGGAAGAGTCCACGAACAGGACAGCAAGTGGTCCACTAATAGTTGTGCAATCAATAGGGAATAAACTGACAAAATTCACTGACTGCTCTCCATTTTTTTATTTCTTTCTGAGTACCACCTGGTTGCAATTTCAAAAGCAAAAGAATCAAATTATCATCTTGTCCAGAGAGACTAGACATCAGCAATTTTGGTAGGCCATAGAAAAGAAACAAAGTAATAATATTAAATCATTGGCTCCCCATCTTCTCCCTCCTAGAGGTGTTTTTAATCCTGTCTGGAAGGTTTGTTAAAAATAGTTTAATTCATGCACTTTAATTTCCATGGCTAATAAGTTCATGTGTCATCTTGTTTTAAGCACTTCACACCACTTCCCTCGTGAAATGAGTCTCACCTCATTAAGGCAAGGAATTTTGCACAATCTTATAACCCACGTTATACTGATCTTGACCAATATAACCTAAGGATTTCAATCCAAATTATTGTTTTATTACATATTTATGTTATGTATCATATCTTTCAAGGATGACTTTTAACACTCAAGGATTATCTAAACAGCTTTATATGTTTAACTTGTAGAATGGATAATTTAGTCTTTTTATAGTCAGATTTCTTCATTTTTAGTTGTTTTTTTTATTACTTTTGATCATGAGAAATGGTGCTTTTTAAACTCTAATGTGCATTGAATCACCTAGGGATCTTGTTAAAATTCAGATTCTAATTTTGGAAGGTCTGGGGAGGGGTTTGGGATTGCGCGTTACTAACAAGTTCCCAGGTGATGCTTAGGCATCATCACCTCTGATCAGCAAGAAGCTCAAGTAAATTTTTCAGTGATACATAAGTAGTGTGTTTTCTGGTTCTGCATATTCAAGAATGTTCTTCTATTGTCTATACATATGAATAACATTTTCACTGGGAACAGAATATTTCAAGCACAGACTTTTCATGCAAATCTCTGGTAGATGCTCCCCTGTTTTTCAGAACATTGTGTTGCAGGGAATACTGAGGCTAACTCTACTTAAGCCTCTTCAAATACAGTAATAATTTTTCCTGCCTGGAAGCTTTCAAAAGGCTTCATATGTCATAGAAATTTAAAACTTTAAAATAATACATCTAGGCCCTGGACGATTGGCTCAGTGGTAGAGCATTGGCCCGGCATGTGGAAGTCCTGGGTTCAATTGGTCAGGGCACACAGAAGAGATCATCGGCTTCTCCACCCTTCCCCCTCTCCTTTCTCTCTCTTCCCCTCCCACAGCCAAGGCTTCATTGGAGCAAAGTTGGCCCGGGCACTGAGGATGGCTCCATGGCCTCACTTCAGGTGCTACCATGGCTCTGGTTGCAATGGAGCAATGGCCCCAGATGGGCAGAGCATTGTCCCCTAGTGGGCTTGCTGGGTGGATCCGGGTCAGGAGCATGTGGGAGTCTGTCTCTCTGCCTCCCTGCTTCTCACTTCAGAAAAAAAAAATACAAAAATAAAAAAATCAATCTTAACATGTTTCAACTTACAGTTAATTTGATGAAGAATACTGTGAGCACTTTTAATTTCAAATTAAAAACTTTTTAAAGCATATAAGAATTTGTATTCTTTATCTCTGATTGTGATATCTCCTCTATATTTTTTACATTTATTTATCAAGAATTCTTATTTCTCTTAGGTTGGATCATCTTTATTCTCCATAATTATTAAATTCATTAAATAAAGTTGAAGATTTTAGTTCCCCACTTTCATTCATTGATAGACCTACAGAGAAAGACAACTTGAACATTATGAACAAATTTGGTGTAACTAACATTTATACAATGGAATGCTATCTATTTTTGTAATTTAATACATTACAACAAGAAAAAGAAAGAACAATAGCAATACTTGCCAACACCAATGAATCTTAGAAACCAGGTTGAGAGGGGAAAAGACATTTCATAGTAAAATACTGTTTTCATAAAAACAAGAAAAACTTTAATTCTACAGAGTAAAAAAAGAAAAAAAACTTTAATGACTACAGAGTAGGTGGAAGCTATAATTGCCTGCTCCTGGCATCAAACCAGATTTACAGCTAAATTGTAGAACAATCAACCTGAATAACCAACTGAACACTAGTTGAACTGAAATATAACCAAGGGTTTACTGAAGAAATCACATAGAGACTGGTAAGCCACGTGTGGCATTGAGAAGCTGGAGGGATACCTCAGTTGCAAAACTCCCTCCTCCCAGGAGTGTGGTGTCTGAACCTCATGCAAGGACCCCCAACCCAGAACACCAGAGACCTTTAACAACACATTAGATCAGATTAATTTAATTGATATTTATAGAACATTTCATCCCAAAGCAGCAGAATATACTTTTTTCTCAAGGGCACATGAAACATTCTCAAAGATAAACCATGTTAAGACACAAATGTCTTAATAAATTTAAGATGATTGAAATTAGACAAAACATTTTCTCTAACCATAATGGTATAAAACTAGAAATCAATTACAATTAAAAACTGGAAATACTTTCAAACACAGGAGGCTAAATAACATGTTACTAAACAATAAATGGGTTGACAAAGAAATCAAGGAAGAAATAAAAAATTTCCTTGAAAAAATGAAATGAACATACAACAACCCAAAATCTATGGGACACAGAGAAAGCAATCTTGAGAAGGAAGTTCGTGGTATTACAGGCATACCCTCTGAAGAAGCAAGAAAAATCTCAAATAAACACTCTAACTTCACACTTAAAGTAGCTAGAAAAGAGCAACAAACAAAGCCCAAAGTGAGTAGGAAGAAAGAAATAATAAAGATCAGAGTAGAAATAAACAAAATAGAGTCTAAAAGAACAATAAAGCATATAAATGAAACCAAGAGCTGGTTCTTTGAAAAATTAGGCCAAATTGACAAACCCTTAACCAGACTCATCAGAAAAAAAGAGAGGACCCAAATAAATAAAACCAAATATGAAAGAGGAGAAGTACAAATATGAAAGAGAACTCACACCAAAGAAATACAAAGGCTTGTAAGAAAATATTATGAACAACTATATGCCAACAGCCTGACCTGTGGTGGCGCAGTGGATAAAGCGTCAACCTGGAAATGCTGAGGTCGCCGGTTTGAAACCCTGGGCTTGCCTGGTCAAGGCACATATGGGAGTTGATGCTTCCAGCTCCTCCCCCCTTCTCTCTCTGTCTCTCCTCTCTCTCTCTCTCTCTCTCCCTCTCCTCTCTAAAAAAAAAAATGAAATAAATAAAAAAAGAAACAAAGATTAAAAAAAAATGTTTAAAAAAATATTTGACCTGTGGAGACGCAGTGGATAAAGCGTCGACCTGGAAATGCTGAGGTCGCCGGTTCAAAACCCTGGGCTTGCCTGGTCAAGGCACATATGGGAGTTGATGCTTCCAGCTCCTCCCCCCTTCTCTCTCTGTCTCTCCTCTCTCTCTCTCTCTCTCTCTCTCTCTCTCTCTCTCCCTCTCCTCTCTAAAAAAAAAAAATGAAATAAATAAAAAAAGAAACAAAGATTAAAAAAAAATGTTTAAAAAAATATTTGACCTGTGGTGACGCAGTGGATAAAGCGTCGACCTGGAAATGCTGAGGTCGCCGGTTCGAAACCCTGGGCTTGCCTGGTCAAGGCACATATGGGAGTTGATGCTTCCAGCTCCTCCCCCCTCCTCTGTCTCTCCTCTCTAAAAAATGAATAAATAAATAAAAAAAATCGACAACTATATGCCAACAAATTGGACAATCTGGGTAAAATAGATAAATTCCTAGAAACATACAATTTTCCAAACCTGAATCAAGAAGAATCAGAAAATCTGAATAAACTAATAAAATTAAAGCAGTAATAAAAAAACTCCCTGCAAACAAAAAGTCTTGGACCAGATGGTTTCACAAGCAAATTTTACCCAACATTCAAAGAAGAACGAATACCTATCCTTTTCAAACTATTCCAAAATGTTCAAAAGGAGGGAAGACTTCCAAGCTCTTTTTATGAGGTCAGCATTATCTTAACTCTAAAACCAGATAAAGACACTACAAAGAACAAGTTATAGCCTAGTATTCCTAATGTTCATAGATGCTAAAATCCCTCAACAAAATATTAGCAAACTGGATCTAGCAGTATATTAAAAATATTATATACCATGATCAAGTGGGATTTATTCCAAGGATGCAAGGTTTGTACAATATTTGCAAATCAATAAATGTGACACATAACATAAACAAAACAAAGTATAAAATCATATGATCATATCAATAGATGCAGAAAAAGCATTTGATAGAATTCAGCACCCATTTATGATAATAAAAAAAAACTCTCAGCAAAGTGAGAATTGAGGGGTAATACCTCAACATAATAAAGACCATATATGACAAACCCACTGCCAACATCATACTCAATGGACAAAAACTAAAAGCATTTTCCTTAATACCAGGAACAAAACAGATGTCCACTTTTACCACTCTTATTCAACATAGTAGTGGAAGTTCTAGCCACAGCAATCAGACAAGAAGAAGAAATAAAAGGCATCCAATTATAAAATAGTATTTTCCTCTATCTGATTATTATTATTATTATTATTATTATTATTATTGAGAGGCAGGGAGGCAGAGAGACAGACTCCCACATGTGCCTCCAGTGGGATTCAACCAGCAAGCCCAGTAGGGGGTGATGCTCTGCCCATCTGGGGCCGTTGTTCTGATGCTTAGCAACCATGCTATTTTAGTGTCTGAGGTGAGGCCATGGTGCCATGCAAGTGCCAACTTGCTCAAATGAGCCATGGCTGTGGGAGATGGGGAGAGAGAGAAAAAGGTTAGGGGTGGAGAAGCAGATGGTCACTTCTCCTGTGTACCCCGAACAGGAATCAAACCCAGGACTTCGACACATCAGGCCAATGCTCTCCCACTGAGTCAACCAGCCAAGGCTGCTCTCCTATTGGATTTATAATACAACTTCATCAAACAGCAGTCATAAAACTGTGTCGATGGGATATGCCGGGGTGACGTCACGGAAATGGCGCCGTGAGCAGTGCGTCCGACAGATCTCCCCAAAATCACAACAAATTTATCAACTAGAAACAGGAAAATTTATCTTCGGAGCAAACTGAAAGCAATAGGACTGTTATCACTTGAATCTGAGAGACGAGGGTGTGGAGGAAGCTACCCCAGGGACGTTCACTCAAGCCGCGAGAAAGTGCGCCTGTGGTAAGTCATCCCGCACTCGGAAGCCGCCGCCGGCCGCCGCCGCCGCCGCCGCCGCCGCCGCCGGCCGCCGCCGCCAGCCGCCGCCACCGCCGCCGGCCGCCGCCGCCAGCCCGGGTCGGTTGCAGAACGAGCGGCGAGCAGCTGCTGGCGCGCTCCCGGTCTGGTTGCAGACCGAGCATTGCAGACCGAGCACCGCTAACGTTCCCAGCGGCCCGCGCACGGGGAGCGGGAGAGGCCCCAGGGCGGTATTCCCTACTTGGGAGATTCTCTCCGCGGGCGGGGCACCTCACCCAGCCATTCAAGCTAACAATCAAGCGTTGGGGGAGGGGCGCGCGCAGGCAGCCTGAAATACCTTCGGGAGCACAGCTGCGACCCAATTACTAAAATTAACTTAACCCGTGAAATCTGCGCACCCTCGGTTCTAATTGATAAGATCTCTCTCAGTTCACCGACCCAAGACAAGAGGCTTGATATTTTTTGGTGCCTCTCGCTAAAGGGGCGGGGGCAACTTCTGATTGATAGAGCCTCCATATTCAGGGATAAACGCTAACAAGAAGGACTTGGCAGATAATAAGATCTATAGCACACTAGTCGCAAGCAGAGACTAGTGCCTCTTCTTACCGGCCAAAACAGGCTACAAAGTGTGGAAAACCTGGGTTGAGAGGTCCAACGGAATGCTAGGCGCTGAACAATCACCTTGACAACAATTGACTCCCACCCCCGCCTGATTACACTGGAGGCCCTGACTGTCAGAGCCCTTCCCAGAGCCTTGCACTGAGTGGGGATAGAGTGGGGATTTCCCAGCTCTTTGAGCCTCTTACTCCCCAGACAGAAGCAGTGGCAGCCTTGTGGCTGGATCGCCAGGCTGCTGGTTCGGGAAGGGGGGACTGGGAGAGAGAATCCACGAAGGCGAACTCTCTCGTCGGTAGACCCTGCAGACGCCGGCAGGCCTTGACTACCAACAAGACTAAAGCCAATTGTGTGACATTGCCGTAGAACCCCATCAATTGCAAGTCCCTGCCTGGGTGTGGCGCAGGGGCAGGGCCTGGGGTGCAGAGTCGCCGACCGGGAAGAGGGAGAGAGGAGAAGGAGGAAGAGGTTGACATCTCAAAATCAGGAAAAATCCACAGACTTTGCAGCTTGTTCCACTGTTTGTTTGTTTTTGTTTTTTTGGGGGTTTTTTTTGTTTTTTTTTTGTTTTTTGTTTTTTGTTGTTGTTGTTTGTTCCTTCTATCTTATTGCCTTTATTTCCTCCACCTCAGTCCTTCTATTCTCTGCCCATCTTATGCTTCCCTTTTCTTGAACTACACTACCCATAAGTGTTACATTTTATTTCTCTTCTTCATCCTCACCCTCCTTTGGGGTTATACTCCAGGACACTTAATTCTCACTCTCTCCTCTTTTGTTTTTTTTTGCCTTATTTTGTTTTTTTCTCTTCCTTTTTTATTTCTTCCTTCGTTTTTCTCTTTTTCTTATTTTTTTCTTTCTATTCGTTTTTTCTTTTCTCGTTTTACTTTCCTCCCATTTAATCCTCAATCACGAACAAATTAGTTAATTTGGGACTCAAGGTTTTTTTTGGCTTTGTTTTTCTTTTTCGGTTTTGTTTTTGTTTTTTTCTGGTTGGTTTGTTTTTGTGGCATTTTGGGTCCTCCCAACCCAAGGTCCCCATTGTATTTGGTCTTTGCTCCACTTAATACAACGTATTTTTACTTATTATTTTTATTTTTTCTTCTTGATTATTCCTTTTTTTTGTCCTTTTTTCTGGTTCCCTCTTGTCCCTCTCATTATATCTCTTGGTTGACCGTCACCCGCAGGCAGATCAACTTATGCTTGTCTAAGATTTTCTTCCTTTTTTTTTTTTTTTTTTTTTTTTTTTAATTTATTTATTTTTTTTGCCCCCTTGAACTCTACACCGCAAACCAGGCCCTCCATTATAGGCACGATATTTCCCTGAGGAGGGGAGAGGAGGGAAGGAGAACAAAGAAAAAAAAAGGGGGAAATAATAAATTATTACTGCTTTTTTTTGTGGGGTGTTTTACCCTTTGTTTTTTGGGTTTTTTTTTGTTTTTTTTTTTTGTTTTTGTTTTTTTTTTTGTTTTTTTGTTTTTTACTTTTTACTCTTTATTAATTCTAATTAGTGCTATCAACAAGACCACCCTCAGATGCCAATAAGAAAGAGGAAATCGAATATTATGGATACAAAAGAAAGAGAGGTAACACAAATAGATGTGGAAAAATCTATGGAGAAAAGACTTAACATATTGGAAGCCTTGGAGCTAAATGACAGAGAATTTAAAATAGAAATCTTAAAAATACTCAGAGATATACAAGAAAACACAGAAAGGCAATATAGGGAGATCAGAAAACAACTCAATGAACACAAAGAATATATTACCAAGGAAATTGAAACTATAAAAACAAATCAAACAGAAATGAAAAACTCAATTCACGAGCTGAAAAACGAGGTAACAAGCTTAGCTAGCAGAACAACCCAGATTGAAGATAGGATTAGTGAAATAGAAGACAAACAACTTGAGGCACAACAGAGAGAAGAAGAAAGAGACTCAAAAATAATAAAAAACGAGAAAGCCCTACAGGAATTATCTGACTCCATCAGAAAGAATAACATAAGAATAATAGGTATATCAGAGGGAGAAGAGAAAGAAAATGGAATGGAGAATATACTCAAACAAATAATAGACGAGAACTTCCCAAGCCTGTGGAAAGAACTAAAGCCTCAAATTCAAGAAGCAAACAGAACACCGAGTTTTCTTAACCCCAACAAACCCACTCCAAGGCACATCATAATAAAGATGACACAAACCAATGACAAAGAAAAAATTCTCAAGGCAGCCAGGGAAAAGAAGAGTACAACATATAAAGGAAGGCCTATTAGATTATCATCAGATTTCTCAGCAGAAACTCTACAAGCTAGAAGAGAGTGGACCCCAATATTTAAAGCCCTGAAAGAGAGGAACTTTCAGCCAAGAATACTATACCCATCAAAGCTATCCTTCAAGTATGAAGGAGATATAAAAACATTCACAAATACAGAAAAGATGAGAGAATTTATCACCAGAAAGCCCCCACTCCAGGAAATACTAAAGGGGGTTTTCCAACCAGATTCAAAGAACAAAAGAAAACAACACCACAAGTAACAGCTCCACCAAGAACACAATAAAACCAAACTTAAACTGTGACAACAAAGGAAAAAAAAAAGGGGGGGAGAGAATGGAGATTAACAGTAGCAAAGGACGATGAAGTGCAGAAATACTTATAAGATAGGGTACTACAATGAATATGGTAGGTACCCTTTTCATTACTTAATGGTAACCACCCTAGAAAAAACCACCACAAAAACACATGACTTAAAAAAGGTAGCAACAGAGGAAAGAAGTATGGAACACAAACAAACAGAAACAAATGATAGAAAAACAAAAGAGAAGAATCAAACTAGATACAAAACTAACAGAAAGCAATTTATAAAATGGCAGTAGGGAACCCACAAGTGTCAATAATTACACTAAATGTAAATGGATTAAACTTACCAATAAAAAGACACAGAGTAGCAGAATGGATTAAAAAAGAAAATCCAACTATATGCTGCCTACAAGAAACACATCTAAGCAACAAGGATAAAAACAAATTCAAAGTGAAAGGCTGGAAAACAATACTCCAAGCAAACAACACCCAAAAAAAAGCAGGTGTAGCAATACTCATATCTGATAATGCTGACTACAAGACAGAAAAAGTACTCAAAGACAAAAATGGTCACTTCATAATGATTAAGGGGACACTGAATCAAGAAGACATAACAATCCTTAATATATATGCACCAAACCAAGGAGCACCAAAATACATAAGACAGCTACTTATTGACCTTAAAACAAAAACTAACAAAAATACAATCATACTTGGAGACCTCAATACTCCGCTGACGGCTCTAGATCGGTCATCCAAACAGAGAATCAATAAAGATATAGTGGCCTTGAACGAAATACTAGAACACCTGGATATGATAGACATCTACAGGACACTTCATCCCAAAGCGACAGAGTATACATTTTTCTCTAGTGTACAGGGAACATTCTCAAGAATTGACCATATGTTGGGCCACAAAGACAATATCAGCAAATTTAGAAAAATTGAAATTGTACCAAGCATATTTTCTGATCATAAAGCCTTGAAACTAGAATTCAACTGTAAAAAAGAGGGGGAAAAACCCACAAAAATGTGGAAACTAAACAACATACTTCTAAAAAATGAATGGGTCAAAGAAGAAATAAGCGCAGAGATCAAAAGATACATACAGACAAATGAAAATGAAAATACGACATATCAGAATCTCTGGGATGCAGCAAAAGCAGTAATAAGAGGAAAGTTCATATCACTTCAGGCCTATATGAACAAACAAGAGAGAGCCGAAATAAACCACTTAACTTCACACCTTAAGGAACTAGAAAAAGAAGAACAAAGACAACCCAAAACCAGCCGAAGAAAGGAGATAATAAAAATCAGAGCAGAAATAAATGAAATAGAGAACAGAAAAACTATAGAAAAAATCAATAAAACAAGGAGCTGGTTCTTTGAAAAGATCAACAAAATTGACAAACCCTTAGCAAGACTCACCAAGGAAAAAAGGCACAGGACTCAAATAAATAAAATCCAAAATGAAAGAGGAGAGATCACCACAGACATCATAGATATACAAAGAATTATTGTAGAATACTATGAAAAATTATATGCCACCAAATACAACAATCTAGAAGAAATGGATAAATTCCTAGAACAATACAACCTTCCTAGACTGAGTCATGAAGAAGCAGAAAGCCTAAACAGACCAATCAGCAGGGAGGAAATAGAAAAAACTATTAAAAACCTCCCCAAAAATAAAAGTCCAGGCCCAGACGGTTATACTAGTGAATTCTATCAAACATTCAAAGAAGACTTGGTTCCTATTCTACTCAAAGTCTTCCAAAAAATTGAAGAAGAAGCAATACTTCCAAACACATTTTATGAGGCCAACATAACCCTCATACCAAAACCTGGCAAGGATGGCACAAAGAAAGAAAACTACAGACCAATATCTCTAATGAATACAGATGCTAAAATTCTAAACAAAATACTGGCAAACCGAATACAACAACATATTAAAAAAATAATACATCATGATCAAGTGGGATTCATCCCAGAATCTCAAGGATGGTTCAACATACGCAAAACGGTTAACGTAATACACCATATCAACAAAACAAAGAACAAAAACCACATGATCTTATCAATAGATGCAGAAAAGGCTTTTGATAAAATACAACACAATTTTATGTTTAAGACTCTCAACAAAATGGGTATAGAAGGAAAATATCTCAACATGATAAAGGCCATATATGATAAACCATCAGCCAACATCATTTTAAACGGCAAAAAACTGAGGACTTTCTACCTTAAATCAGGAACAAGACAGGGTTGTCCACTCTCTCCACTCTTATTTAACGTGGTGCTAGAAGTTCTGGCCAGAGCAATCAGACAAGACAAAGAAATAAAAGGCATCCATATTGGAAAAGAAGAAGTAAAGGTATCACTTTTTGCTGATGATATGATCCTATACATCGAAAACCCGAAGGACTCCACAAAAAGATTATTAGAAACAATAAACCAATACAGTAAGGTCGCAGGATACAAAATTAACATACAGAAGTCCATAGCCTTTCTCTATGCCAACAATGAAATATTAGAAAACGAACTCAAAAAAATAATCCCCTTCACGATTGCAACAAAAAAAATAAAATACCTAGGAATAAACATAACAAAGAATGTAAAGGACCTATATAATGAAAATTACAAAGCATTGTTAAGGGAAATCGAAAAAGATACAATGAGATGGAAAAATATTCCTTGTTCTTGGATAGGAAGAATAAATATAATCAAAATGGCCATATTACCCAAAGCAATATACAAATTTAATGCAATTCCCATCAAAATCCCTATGAGATTTTTTAAAGAAATGGAACAAAAAATCATCAGATTTATATGGAACTATAAAAAACCCCGAATAGCCAAAACAATCCTAAGGAAAAAGAATGAAGCTGGGGGCATTACAATACCTGACTTTAAACTATATTATAGGGCCACAATAATCAAAACAGCATGGTATTGGCAGAAAAATAGACACTCAGACCAATGGAACAGAATAGAAAGCCCAGAAATAAAACCACATATATATGGTCAAATAATCTTTGATAAAGGGGCCAACAACACACAATGGAGAAAAGAAAGCCTCTTCAACAAATGGTGTTGGGAAAACTGGAAAGCCACATGCAAAAGAATGAAACTCGACTACAGCCTGTCCCCGTGTACTAAAATTAATTCAAAATGGATCAAAGACCTAAATATAAGACCTGAAACAATAAAGTACATAGAAGAAGACATAGGTACTAAACTCATGGACCTGGGTTTTAAAGAACATTTTATGAACTTGACTCCAATGGCAAGAGAAGTGAAGGCAAAGATAAATGAATGGGACTACATCAGAATAAAAAGTTTTTGCTCAGCAAGAGAAACTGATATCAAAATAAACAGACAGCCAACTAAATGGGAAATGATATTTTCAAACAACAGCTCAGATAAGGGCCTAATTTCCAAAATTTACAAAGAACTCATAAAACTCAACAACAAACAAACAAACAATCCAATAAAAAAATGGGAAGAAGACATGAATAGACACTTCTCCCAGGAAGAGATACAAATGGCCAACAGATATATGAAAAAATGCTCAGCTTCATTAGTTATTAGGGAAATGCAAATCAAAACTACAATGAGATACCACCTCACCCCTGTTAGATTAGCTATGATCAACAAGACGGGTAATAGCAAATGTTGGAGAGGCTGTGGAGAAAAAGGAACCCTCATTCACTGTTGGTGGGACTGTAAAGTAGTACAACCATTATGGAGGAAAGTATGGTGGTTCCTCAAAAAACTGCAAATAGAACTACCTTATGACCCAGCAATCCCTCTACTGGGTATATACCCCAAAACCTCAGAAACATTGATACGTGAAGACACATGTAGCCCCATGTTCATTGCAGCACTGTTCACAGTGGCCAAGACATGGAAACAACCAAAAAGCCCTTCAATAGAAGACTGGATAAAGAAGATGTGGCACATATACACTATGGAATACTACTCAGCCATAAGAAACGATGACATCAGATCATTTACAGCAAAATGGTGGGATCTTGATAACATTATAAGGAGTGAAATAAGTAAATCAGAAAAAAACAAGAACTACATGATTCCATACATTGGTGGAACATAAAAATGAGACTAAGAGACATGGACAAGAATGTGGTGGTTACCAGGGGTGGGGGGAGGGAGGACAGGGGGAGAGTTAGGGGGAGGGGGAGGGGCACAGAGAACTAGATAGAGGGTGGCGAAGGACAATCTGACTTTGGGCGAGGGGTATGCAACATAATTTAATGACAAAATAACCTAGACATGTTTTCTTTGAATATATGTACCCTGATTTATTAATGTCATCCCATTACCATTAATAAAAATTTATTTAAAAAAAAAAAAAAAAACTGTGTCGATGAGCTTATAATGTATAAAGTTATAATTTGTTTGATAATAATCACTCAAAGAAGAAGAAAATGAAGTTATATTAAAGCATAGGTTTGTGTTCGATTGGAATTAAGTTGGTAGTAATACAAACTAAATGTTTTCAGTTAGGCTGCTAAGTTTTATCCTAGAGCAATCACTAAGAAAATAACTAAAAATTATAGTAAAATAAATAACAAGGGCAGAGATTAGTATAATAGATTTAAAATAAACACATGATCCAACTGCATGAAATAGACATTAGACTTAAAAGGCTAAAAGTAAACAAGTGGGAAATAATACCATGCAAACAGAAACCAAAAGAAAACTAGAGTGGTTTTACTAGTATCAGACAAAATATACTTAAGACAAAAGTTGTTAGCAGAAACAAAGAAAGACATATAATGGTAAAATGGCCAATCTATAGTAAAACGGAACAATAAGTACATATGTACCTTACAACAGAAATCCAAAATACATGAAACAAAACTGAAAAAACTGAAGAAACAGACAGTTCAAGAGCAACTTCATCCCCCACTTACAATAATAAATACAACTTGAACAACACTGTAAGTCAACTAGACCTAACATACATCTCTGGAACACTCCACCCAACAACAGCAGAGTATACATTCTTCTCAAGTGCATATGAAACATTCTCTAGGATAAAGCATATGCTAGGTCATAAAACAAGTTTAAATAAACAAAAGGATTAAAATTATGCAAGGTATATTATCTAATCAAAGTAAAAATTTAAGGAATTCACAAATAAACACATTCCTAAAAAATCACTGGGTTAAAGAAGAAATCACAAAGGAAATTAGAAAATATAGTTAAATGAATGAAAACAAAAACATGATATATGGAAACTTATAGGATATAACTAAAATGGTTCCTAGAGGTAAATTCTTATATTGAAAAAGAATAACTATATTAATACTTATGAAATATTCATTCTTGGGTTGTTCCTAGTTTTTGCTTTCTTGTTGAGTTTTCTACCACCCATTTCTCAAGGTAACCAGGCCATTGTAGATTCATTACTTTATCTTCATTAAATCATTTAGTTATCACACAACCTTAAGCTCTAAATACTATTATTATTTCCACTTTACCAATGAGGAAATTTCAGCTCAGAGAAGTTAGGAAATTGGCCCAAGATCCCAAGCTTATAATTGAGAGCTGGGGGACTCAGAAAATGGCTCAATTTTTGGCTTCTGAGTTTCAAAATGAATGTTTAAAATTCAGGATATATACCAGGACTTGGCAAACCTCAGCCCCTAGCCTATGTTTTTCAGGTCTGTAAACTTTTTGAGATTAGTAGTTGAATATTCTCACTGGTCATACCATACAGCAGTTCTGTGGATTCACAGAGATAAAGTTTATTATTATTGTTCTTCTTTCTTTTTAGCTCAAGGCTGAGAGTGAAATTTTTCTGAATGAGAAGAACCACCTTCAACTATGATTATCCAACACTGAATGGCTTTTGAAATTAGTTTTTCTGAACACTTAATAATGGTTTCTAGTTTTGGCTATGACATTGTTGATGGTAGAGGACTACCCTGCCTACTGAACATAATTATGAAAACTGGACAACAGATTTAAGGATTGCTTGAAGGCAATATAGAACAGCCAGTGCAGGCAGGGTTTAAGGGGCTTGTGTTCCTTGAACAAAAGAAAACAGGGAAATGAACTCAACAACCACCTGTGTTTTCTTCCTAAGGACATTTCCCAATTTACAGAGCTGAGGAATGAAGGGAGCACAAGCAAGGGCAGAGTCTTGCTTGGCTGGCAAGGCAGAGGTGCAACCCTGGGAAGCCAAAGAGGTGAAAATGTAAGCGCAAAGTCTTGGAAAGCAAGGAACCACAGAGAAGAGAACCTCAACACTTGCCAACATATTTCCCTTTTGTGGCCAGTTGATAATGAGGCTGTATGAGCATAGGATTATAATACAAAAAAGAAAGAAAAGAAAAAGAGAAAAACAGCACAAAACAGAAGCTAGAAGGTTTAAAAAAACTTAAACCCAGAGGTAAGCAGGCTCCTGTTGCCTGGAAGACAAGGAGTTGGAGGTCAAGGCTCCAGCCAAGTGAAAAGGGAAGGAATTTCTGTACTAAGTTAGCCACACCCAAGGTCTAAGGACTACATTTTAGAGTTAAAGGGAAAAATTTAAGCCCTAACAAACAACCACTAATAGGACCAAAATAACTTGCTGCATTCACCTTTCAGCCAATAATAATAATAATAATAATAACTCTCTTTGGTCCACTTTTTAGCCCATGGTCTACTTTGGTAAGGTCTATTGCCAGTAGTATGCAGATAAATGTTTCACATCCATCTTTCCAAGGGGGAAAATCTTTGCATTTGCTTATTTTCATTGGGTACATACTGCCACCATGACCATTTTCAAGCTACCAGTGTAACATCCCTGAACACAGCTCAAGGACAAGATGTATACATAACTGACTCTCATAACATGTGAGCTGGCTCCAGCACACGCTTGGAATCACACAGTCTCCACCCTATAGTTCACATCTTCAAACTCAACAGAAAGGAAAGAATGACTTTATAAGCCCAAATACATGTTATTAATTTAGCATTTGTTTTACTATTTGGAAATGTTGAATTTACTTGAATAACTATCTCTTTTTAGAAAGTTTCTTTCTTTTAGGGTAAGACTTACAAGGTAATATTATTCTTGAACATAATTTCTTCTTTTGACTACAGCATGAGTCTCTCTCATTCAGAAACAAACAAAAGAAGAGTCTTGGACACTAATGAATTTTTCCATTGATATGCCTTAAACAGATGTTGATTAAACATAGTTCAAGTCAACAAATATTTATGGAGTGTATACTCTATTTAAGGCACTCTGCAATGTAATGAAGAGTTTTCTAAATCTTCAATTATTCTTATCAAAACAAATTTTCAACAGCCTAAAAGAAAACTTGTTGTAGGAAATATTTATTTCTCACGATTGCAGAGAGGAGGAGGGTAATACCCAAAACAAAGAACAGAGATATAACAGCAGACATGACGAGGTTGGATGATGATTAGAAAATGAAAATAGTGTGATTCCAAGTTGCCATCTGTTGTCCTGTTAGTAGTGCATGAACTCATTTTGAAGTCACCCGCACAATGATCCAGAATAAAGATACATTTTCAATCTCATTCTGTTCTGAATTCAACCTTATTTGTAGTTCTCCTTCTCTGCCAGGGAAGAGTCAGCCAAATTCTTTCAGGCTGTTCACATATATCTAAATCACTTGTTTCCTAGTGCTGTACTTAGAACAAGCATTCTCTTCCCTCCTGAAACCCTTGCCTTGTAATGGCGTATATTTGGGGGTTCATCCTAAAAACTTTTCAATTTTTTTTATAAATTTTTAAATGTTCATAATAGCCCCATATTATAAATATATATGCCAGACCTGGAGGAAATGTTGGTTTTAAATTTTTTGTTTAGGTGAGACAGAATAACTCTCTGGCCAGGAGTAGGGGAAATAGCTGGGAGACACCTCCTGAAACTATATAGTCATCATAGTACTAATTCAGGCATATGAAATTATCAATGGCAATTTCTTTTTGAACTTGACAAAATTAACACTAAATTTCCCTGGAAGAATGAACAGACAAAGAGTTAAGAACTAAGCAAACGTAGGAGTAATAGAAGAAATTTATTCAGCTGCATATTGAAACAGAATAGAAAGGTAATGAGATTGTATTTACCCTGATTCAAATATAATATACTCCATTTCTGGAATTATGGTATATATGATATATATTTTTTTATTCCCTAGAAATACTGAATTAAGTTTAAGTAACAGCTGCTCAAAGGCATAGCTGAAATGTGAAGAAAGTAGGGACATCTCCAGAGGCCAAAACCCAGATCTCAACTAAGAACAACTTGCAGACTACTCCCTGTCTGACATAGTAAAACCATCAAGTATGAGAACGGAGATAGGGAAAGAAATTACCGACAAAGAATTTCATTAAGAAAGTATACTATGCCAGCCTGACCTGTGGTGGCGCAGTGAATAAAGCGTCAGCCTGGAATGCTGAGGTCAACAGTTCAAAACCCCCGGCTTGCCTGATCAAGGCACATATGGAAGTTGATGCTTCTTGCTCCCCCCCCCTAAAAATGATTAAATAAAATCTAAAAAAAGAAAGTACTACACCAAATATTTGAAGAACAAGAAGAGCTTTATGGGCAAGTGCACCGATGATCATCTAAATAAGTAATCTCCAAAATATTTTACATTACGATTTGATCAGGAAAAAAAGATGGTTGATCATGTCCCCTGTATTGGTGAGGGTCTCCAGGGAAACAGAACAAATAGATATATAATACATAGGTACATACACATGTCCACATACCTATATGTTGCAGAACTATGGAGGCTGAGACATCCCATGATCTACCACGGCAAGCTGGAGGCCCAGAAACACCAGTGGTAAAGTTCCAGTCCACACCTACAGGCCTGAGAACTGGGGGCCAATGATGTCAGTCCTAGTGTGAGTCTGAAGGCCCAAGAACCCAGAGTGCCAATGTTTGAGGGCAGGAGAAGAGGGATGTCCCAGCTCCAGCAGAAGCAAATCCATCCTTCCTCTGTCTCCTTGCTCTATTCAGGTCCTCAGAGGATTGAGGATGCCCACCCACACTGATGAGAGCAATCTTTTTTTTTTTTTTTCTTTCTTTTTTCTGAAGCTGGAAACAGGGAGAGACAGTCAGACAGACTCCCGCATGCGCCCTACCGGGATCCACCCGGCACGCCCACCAGGGGCGACGCTCTGCCCACCAGGGAGCGATGCTCTGCCCATCCTGGGCGTCGCCATGTTGCGACCAGAGCCACTCTAGCGCCTGAGGCAGAGGCCACAGAGCCATCCCCAGCGCCCGGGCCATCTTTGCTCCAATGGAGCCTTGGCTGCGGCAGGGGAAGAGAGAGACAGAGAGGAAAGCGCGGCGGAGGGGTGGAGAAGCAAATGGGCGCTTCTCCTGTGTGCCCTGGCCGGGAATCGAACCTGGGTCCTCCGCACGCTAGGCCGACGCTCTACCACTGAGCCAACCGGCCAGGGCGAGAGCAATCTTCTTTATTTAGTCTGCTAATTCAAATTTTAATCTCTTCTGGAAACACTCTCAGGGACACACCAAGAGGTGCTGTTTTACCAGCTCTCTGGACATTCCTTAGCCCAGTCAGGTTGAAACATATGAGTGATAATTACAATTCCCTACATATGTTTATTTGTATTTTATACATGTGCAAAGTGCTTGCATATTATGTATATTATAAAACCATACCCAGAAATGTAAATTTAAAACATGAGTTTGCATGTGTGTGCACATAAACGTATGTACATATTTTAATAGGAATTATCTTGAGCACTCCTAGGATGATCACTCCCACCCAACTTTTAAACCACTTATCTATATCTGTTTGTATCATATAAAGCAAGGATGAGATGGTCAGAAAGCCCCACATCCCTCCTCTACCTTCTGGCCAATGACTATATTATAATTTATTTCTTTAGTTTACCCTTTTAGCATAAATAACTGCCAGGTCCCTTCCTGAGAACACATTAAATTACAGAAAGAGGAGCCCATGCAAGAAGGCAGCAACTAATTCCGTGGGAAGCAAATCAACCTGCAAGGCGGCAGGGAGGGCCCGAAGTCACGGAGGCCTGGACGGCAAATCGCTCACTCTTAGGGACATGAACCCATTTCTTGGGAACAAGTTGCAGCACATACTTAATAATACTGGAATATTTTTCAGTTCTCTCACATTTTGTTTTTAAATAAAATGTTGCGCACTGGGCCTACTTTCTTATTCCAGACAGCTATGAGAATAAGCCATCCTCTACTCACCAACATGGTGGGCTCTGTCCGCGGGCTGGCTGAACCAGCCCCTCCGCCACACTCGCTGCGCCCACACTGCCCACGCTGTGCCACGATAGTAGAGAGAGCCTTGGATGGGGGAAGAAATTCTCCCATCAAGAATTTTTTCTTTTTCTTTTTTAATTTTTACTAAAGAAAAAAAATTAATTATGGAAAATTCAAGGGAGAGAAAAATTTCCTTTTCTCTGTGAATTGTTAAGAGTTTAAAAACCCAATAATTTAACAAGCATGTTGTTTTTAAGTCTTTGGTAACACGATGTTACACTTTGGTAACATTGTTACAGTTGAGCTATTATATTCAAGAACTGGCTTCTGTCCATTCACAGCTCAAGTTTCTCCTGAAGTTTGAAAAGAACTTGAGAATTTGTCTTGTTTCTTGATCATTCTTCTCCTCTTCCTCCTCCTTTTTCTACTCTTCCTCCTCCTCTTCCTCCTCCTCCTCTTCCTCTTGCTCTACCTTTTGTATTTCATTGTTTTTCTTGAGTATATCTCGGTAATAGTATCTTTGGTTTGATGTTGGTAATTGCAAAGTACACAAATGTCAACCCTAGTCCCCTTCCATTACATCAAACCTATTCCCCTTTATTTATATATAATTCTTAGCACCTCTTGAGGTGCCCAGTGTGGCTGTGCCTAATTTTTATAGTCTTAGCCACACAGACTTGTTTAAATCCACCACTGTGGAGTCCAAAAACTATGCTCCCATCAATGTTTATGTTGTGGATAGCCAGCACCACACTGGGGAGAATGCTGGAAATTTGTTGTATCATTTAATTATAATTGCTCACATTACTTTGTTGAAGAAAGGCATTAGAGTTTATTTGAAGAGTTTCAAATAAACTTCTCTTGTGACTCTCTTGATACAAGCAACAGAATTCCATCTGAGCTAGATTAAAGCATAAAGGGGATGCATGGGTATTTACAGCATCCAAGGATTGAATAGGAGTTATATCTAGAACCAAGTGTTGTAATACTATCAGGCTGAGTTTGCACCACTTTTCTCTCTTGTAGAGAGATTTCTTCTACATTTTTGGTTTATGTGGAAGAACCATGGTTCATAGAGTTTCTTTTTTTATATAAATAAATTTTTATTAATTTTAATGGGGTGACATCAATAAATCAGGGTACATATATTCAAAGAAAATATGTCCAGGTTATCTTGTCAGTCAATTATGTTGCATACCCATCACCCAAAGTCAGATTGTCCTCCATCACCCTCTATCTAGTTTTCTTTGTGCCCCTCCCCCTCCCCCTCTCCCTCCTTCCCTCCCACATCTCCCCTTCCCCCCCCCCCCCACCCCCAGTAACCAACACACTCTTAGTCTTGTTTTTATGTCCCACCAATGTATGGAATCATGTAGTTCTTGGTTTTTTCTGATTTACTTATTTCACTCCGTATAATGTTATCAAGATCCTACCATTTTGTTGTAAATGATCCGATGTCATCATTTCTTATGGCTGAGTAGTATTTCATAGTGTATATGTGCCACATCTTCTTTATCCAGTCTTCTATTGAAGGGCTTTTTGGTTGTTTCCATGTCTTGGCCACTGTGAACAATGCTGCAATGAACATGGGGCTACATGTGTCTTTACGTATCAATGTTTCTGAGTTTTTGGGGTATATACCCAGTAGAGGGATTGCTGGGTCATAAGGTAGTTCTATTTTCAGGTTTTTGAGGACCCACAATACTTTCTTCCATAATGGTTGTACTACTTTACAGTCCTACCAATAGTGAATGAGGGTTCCTTTTTCTCCACAGCCTCTCCAACATTTGCTATTACCTGTCTTGTTGATAATAGCTAATCGAACAGGTGTGAAGTGGTATCTCATTGTAGTTTTGACTTGCATTTCTCTAATAACTAATGAAAACGAGCATCTTTTCATATATCTGTTGGCCATTTGTGTTTCTTCCTGAGAGAAGTGTCTGTTCATGTCCTCTTCCCATTTTCTTATTGGATTGTTTGTTGTTGAGTTTTATGAGTTCTTTGTATATTTTGGATATTAGGCCCTTATCTGAGCTGATGTTTGAAAATATCATTTTCCATTTAGTTGGTTGTCTGCTTATTTTGTTGTCAGTTTCTCTTGCTGAGCAAAAACTTCTTAGTCTGATGTAGTCCCATTCATTTATTTTTGCCTTCACTTCTCTTGCCTTTGGAGTCAAATTCATAAAATGCTCTTTAAAATCCAGGTCCATAAATTTAATACCTATGTCTTCTTCTATGTACTTTATTGTTTCAGGTCTTATATTTAGGTCTTTGGTCCATTTTGAATTAATTTTAGTACAAGGAGACAAGCTGTAGTCGAGTTTCATTCTTTTGCATGTGGCTTTCCAGTTTTCCCAGCACCATTTGTTGAAGAGGCTTTCTTTTCTCCATTGTGTGTTGTTGGCCTCTTTATCGAAAATTATTTGATCATATGTATGTGGTTTTATTTCTGGGCTTTCTATTCTGTTCCATTGGTCTGAGTGTCTATTTTTCTGCCAATACCATGCTGTTTTGATTGTCGTGGCCCTATAATATAGTTTGAAGTCAGGTATTGTAATGCCCCCAGCTTCATTCTTTTTCCTTAGGGTTGCTTTGGCTATTCGAGGTTTTTTTATAGTTCCATATAAATCTGATGATTTTTTGTTCCATTTCTTTAAAAAATGTCATAGGCATTTTGATGCGAATTGCATTAAATTTATAAATTGCTTTGGGTAATGTGGCCATCTGGTTTATATTTATTCTTCCTATCCAAGAACAAGGAATATTTTTCCATCTCATTGTATCTTTTTCGATTTCCTTTAACAATGCTTTGTAGTTTTTGTTATATAAGTCCTTTACATTCTTTGTTATGTTTATTCCTAGGTATTTTATTTTTTGTTGTTGTTGCAATCGTGAAGGGGATTATTTTTTTGAGTTCATTTTCTAATATTTCATTGATGGCACATAGAAAGGCTATGGACTTTTGTATGTTAATTTTGTATCCTGTGACCTTACTGTATTGGTTTATTGTTTCTAGTAATCTTTTTGTGGAGTCTTTGGGGTTTTCGATGTATAGGATCATATCATCTGCAAAAAGTGATACCTTTACTTCTTCTTTTCCGATATGGATGCCTTTTATTTCTTTCTCTTGTCTGATTGCTCTGGCCAGAATTTCTAGCACCACCTTAAATAAGAATGGAGAGAATGGATAACCCTGTCTTGTTCCTGATTTAAGGTGGAAAGTTCCCAGTTTTATGCCATTTAATATGATGTTGGCTGATGGTTTATCATATATGGCCTTTATCATGTTGAGATATTTTCCTTCTATACCCATTTTGTTGAGTGTCTTAAACAAAAAGTTGTGTTGTATTTTATTGAATGACTTTTCTGCATCTATTGATAAGATCATTTGGTTTTTGTTCTTTATTTTGTTGATATGGTGTATTACGTTAATCGTTTTACGTATGTTGAACCATCCTTGAGGTTCTGGGATGAATCCCACTTGATCATGATGTATTATTTTTTTAATATGTTGTTGTATTCAATTTGCCAGTATTTTGTTAAGTATTTTAGCATCTGTATTCATTAGAGATATTGGTCTGTAGTTTTCTTTTTTTGTGCCATCCTTGCCTGCTTTTGGTATAGGGTTATGTTGGTCTCATAAAATGTGTTTGGAAGTATTGCTTCTTCTTCAATTTTTTGGAAGACTTTGAGTAGAATAGGAACCAAGTCTTCTTTGAATGTTTGATAGAACTCACTAGTATAACCGTCTGGGCCTGGACTTTTATTTTGGGGGAGGTTTTTAATAGTTTTTCTATTTCCTCCCTGCTAATTGGTCTGTTTAGGCTTTCTGCTTCTTCATGACTCAGTCTAGGAAGGTTGTATTGTTCTAGGAATTTATCCATTTCTTCTAGATTGTTGAATTTGGTGGCATATAGTTTTTCGTAGTATTCTACAATGATTCTTTGTATATCTATGATGTTTGTGGTGATTTCTCCTCTTTCATTTTGGATTTTGTATATGAGTCCTTTCTCTTTTTTCCTTGGTGAGTCTTGCCAAAGGTTTGTCAATTTTGTTGATGTTTTCAAAGAACCAGCTCCTTGTTTTATTAATTTTTTCTATAGTTTTTCTGTTCTCTATTTCATTTCTTTCTGCTCTGATTTTTTATTATCTCCTTTCTTCGGCTAGTTTTGGGTTGTCTTTGTTCTTCTTTTTCTAGTTCCTTAAGGTGTGAAGTTAAATGGTTCACTTGGGCTCTCTCTTGTTTGTTCATATAGGTCTGAAGTGATATGAACTTCCCTCTTATTACTGCTTTTGCTGCATCCCAGAGATTCTGATATGTTGTATTGTCATTTTCATTTGTCCGTATATATCTTTTGATCTCTGCGCTTATTTTTTCTTTGACCCATTCATTTTTTAAAAGTATGTTGTTTAGTTTCCATATTTTTGTGGGGTTTTTTTCCTCTTTTTTGAAGTTGAATTCTAGTTTCAAGGCTTTATAATCAGAAAATATGCTTGGTACAATTTCAATTTTTCTGAATTTGCTGATGTTGTTTTTGTGGCCCAGCATATGGTCAATTCTTGAGAATGTACTATGTAAACTAGAGAAAAATGTATACTCTGTCACTTTGGGATAAAGTGTCCTGTAGATGTCTATCATATCCAGGTGCTCTAGTGTTTCGTTTAAGGCCAATATATCTTTTTTTTTTTTTTTTTTTTTTTTGTTTTGTTTTGTTTTGGCATTTTTTTTTTATTGTATTTATTTTTAATGGGGTGACATCAGTAAATCAAGATACATATATTCAAAGATAACATGTCCAGGTTATCTTAAAGTTCAATTATGTTGCATACCCATCACCCAAAGTCAGATTGTCCTGTCACCCTCTATCTAGTTCTCTTTGTGCCCCTCCCCCTCCCCCTTCCCTCTCCCTCTCCTCCCTCCCCCCGTAACCACCACACTCTTATCAATGTCTCTTGGTTTCACTTTTATGTCCCATCTATGTATGGAAAAATGCAGTTCCTGGTTTTTTCTGATTTACTTATTTCACTCCGTATAATGTTGTCAAGGTCCCACCATTTTGCTATAAATGATCCGATGTCATCATTTCTTATGGCTGAGTAGTATTCCATGGTGTATATGTGCCACATCTTCTTTATCCAGTCATCTATTGATGGGCTTTTTTGGTTGTTTCCATTTCCTGGCCACTGTGAACAACGCTGCAATGAACATGGGGCTACATGTGTCTTTACAAATCAATGTTTCTGAGTTTTTGGGGTATATACCCAGTAGAGGAATTGCTGGGTCATAAGGTAGTTCTATTTTCAGTTTTTTGAGGAACCACCATACTTTCTTCCATAATGGTTGTACTACTTTACATTCCCACCAACAGTGGATGAGGGTTCCTTTTTCTCCACAACCTCTCCAACATTTGCTATTACCTGTCTTGTTAATAAGGCCAATATATATTTATTGATTCTCTGTTTGGATGACTGATCTAGAGCCATCAGCGGTGTATTGAGGTCTCCAAGTATGATTGTATTTTTTGTCAGTTTTTGTTTTTAGGTCAATAAGTAGCTGTCTTATATATTTTGGTGCTCCTTTGTTTGGTGCATATATATTAAGGATTGTTATGTCTTCTTGATTCAGTGTCCCCTTAATCATTATGAAATGACCATTTTTGTCTCTGAGTACTTTTTCTGTCTTGTAGTCAGCATTATTAGATATGAGTATTGCTACACCTGCTTTTTTTGGATATTATTTGCTTGGAGTATTGTGTTCCAGCCTTTCACTTTGAATTTCTTTTTATCCTTGTTGCTTAGATGTGTTTCAGCATACAGTCGGATTTTCTTTTTTAATCCATTCTGCTACTCTGTGTCTTTTTATTGGTAAATTTAATCCATTTACATTTAGTGTAATTATTGACACTTGTGGGTTCCCTATTGCCATTTTATAAATTGCTTTCTGTTAGTTTTGTATCTTGTTTGATTCTTCTCTTTTGTTTTTCTGTCATTTGTTTTTGTTTGTTTGTATTCCATACTTCTTTCCTCTGTTGCTACCTTTTTTAAGTCATGTGCTTCTGTGGTGGTTTTTTCAAGGGTGGTTACCATTAAGTAATGAAAAGGGTACCTACCATATTCATTGTAGTATCCTATCTTATGAGTATTTCAGCACTTCGTTGTCCTTTGCTACTGTTAATCTCCATCCTTTCCCCTTTTTTTTGCTTTTGTTTTCACAGTTTAAATTTGGTTTTATTGTGTTCTTTGTGGAGCTTTTACTTGTGGTTTTGTTTTGTTTTGTTCTTTGAATCTGGTTGGAAAACCCTTTAGTATTTCCTGGAGTGGGGGTTTTCTGATGAAAAATTCCCTCATCTTTTTGGTATTTGTGAATGTTTTTATTTCTCCTTCGTATTTGAAGGAAAGCTTTGATGGGTATAGTATTCTTGGCTGAAAGTTTCTCTCTTTCAGGGCTTTAAATATTGGGGTCCACTCTCTTCTAGCTTGTAGAGTTTCTGCTGAGAAATCTGATGATAATCTAATAGGCCTTCCTTTATATGTTGTATTCTTCTTTTCCCTGGCTGCCTTGAGAATTTTTTGTTCTTGTTGTTAGTTTATGCCATTTTCATTATGATGTGCCTTGGAGTAGGTTTGTTGTGGTTAAGAAAACTTGTTGTTCTGTTTGCTTCTTGAATGTGAGGCTTTAGTCCTTTCCACAGGCTTGGGAAGTTCTCATCTATTATTTGTTTGAATATATTCTCCATTCCATTTTCTCTCTCTTTTCCCTCTGATATACCTATTATTCTTATGTTATTCTTTTTGATGGAGTCAGACAATTCCTGTAGGGTTTTCTCATTTTTTTTTAATTTTTGAGTCTCTCTCTTTGTCTCTCTGTTGTGCCTGAAGTTGCTTGTCTTCTATGTCACTAATCCTACTTTCTATCTGGCCTGTTCTATTAGCTAAACTTATTACCTCATTTTTCAGTTCATGAATTGAGTTTTTCATCTCTGTTTGATTTGTTTTTATAGTTTCAATTTCCTTGGTAATATATTCTTTGTGTTCATTGAATTGTTTTCTGAGCTCCCTAAATTGCCTTTCTGTGATTTCTTGTATATCTCTGAGTATTTTTAGGATTTCTATTTTAAATTCTCTGTCATGTAGCTCCAAGTTTTCCAACATATTAAATTTTTTCTCCATAGATTTTTCCAATCTATCTGTGCTACTTCTCTATTTTTTGTATCCATGATATTCAATTTCCTTTTTCTTAATGGCATCTGAGGGTGGTCTTGTTGATAGCACTAATAAGAATTAATAAAGAATAAAAGTAAAAAAAATGGGAAAAAATTTTGGAAAAAAAAATAATTTATTATTCCCCCCCCCTTTTCTTTCTTCTCTTCCCCTCCTCTCCCCTCCTCCTTAGGAAAATATCGTGATGAACTGTGAATTATATTATGCTAAATGGAACAAAAACTGCCTATAACGGAGGGCCTGAGTTGGGGGGAAGTGTTCAAGGGGTAAAAAAGGAAGTAGGGACCCACAAAATGCAAAAAAGGAAAAAATTTGGGTCAAGTATAAAATGATTTGCTTGTAAGTGATGGTCTACTAAGAGATATAATGAGATGGATAAGAAGGATACAGGGAAAAGGAAAAAAAAATAACTATTGTATTAAGTGGAGCAAAAACTAAATAGAATGGAGATCCTGGGTTGGGAGGAATGCTAATGAGTTAAAAAGTGAAATAAAAAGCACCCAAAATGCCACACAAAAAAAACTTGAGTCCCAAATTAAATAATTTGTTCGTGATTGAGGATTGAATGAGAGGAAAAGTAAAAGGAGAAAAGAAGAAACTAATAGGGAGAAATAAGAAAAAGGGGAAAAGGAAAAGAAGAAAAAAGAAAAAAAACAAAGAGAGAGAGAGAGAGAGAGAGTTAAAGGTTTTGGAGTGTAACCCTCATGGAGAGTAAGGAAGAAGAAAAGAAATAAAATGTAACACTTACGGGTAGTGTAGTTCAAGAAGAGGAAAGAATAAGATGGGCAGAGAATAAACGGACCAATGTGGAGGAAATAGAAATAATAATAATAAAGGCAAGAAGATGAAAGAAACAAAAAAAATAGTGGAACAAGTTATAAAGTCTGTGGATTTTTTTTATTTTGAGAGGTTAACTTCTTCTTCCTTTTTCTTTCCTCTCTCTCTTCCTGGTCAGTGACTCTGTACCCCAGGCTCTGCCCCTGTGGCACACTTAGGTAGGGATTTGCAGTTGATGAGACTCTATGGCAATGTCATATATTAGGCTTCAGTCTCATTGGTAGTCAAAGCTTGTTAGCATTTGCAGGCTCCGACAATGAGAGAGTCCGTTTTCCCGGAGCCTCTCTCCTAGTCTCTCCTTCCTGAATTAGCAGCCTGATGATTCAGCTATGAGGCTGCCACTGCCTCTGCCTGGGGAGTAAGAAGTTCAAAGAGCTGGCAAATCCCCACTCTATCCTTATGCAATGCAGGGCTCTGGGTAAGGCTCTGGCGGTCAGAGCCGCCAGTGTAATCAGGCGGGGCTGGGAGCCAATTGCTCTCAGGTGACTTTCTATGAGCCTCCAAGCCTGTTCAGCACACCTAGCACTCTGTGGGACCACTGTCTCCAGGCTTTCCATACTTTGTAACCTGTTTTGGCTGGGAAGAATATGCACTAGTCGCTGCCTGCAGTACAGGAGGTCTTAACATCTGCCAAGTCCCTCTTTTTAGCGTATATCCCTAAGTATGAAAGCTCTGCCAATCAGAAGTTGCCCCCACCCCTTTAGCAAGAGGCACTAAAAAATATCACGCCTCTTGTCTTAAATCGCCGAACTGAGAGAGATCTTGTCAATTAGAGCCGTGTAGGTCAGTTGGGAGGTGAGCAGACTGTGGGTTAAGCTAATTTCAGTGATTGGATCCGCTGACCTGCTCCAGAAAGAACTGCAAGCTGCCCACGCACCCCTCCCCCCGATGCTGGATTGTTAGCTTCAATGGCTGGGTGAGGTGCCCCACCTGCCTAGAGAAGCTCGGGCGTAGGGAAGTTCGCTTTGGCGCACTCCCCATGCACCACTGGCAGCTGTTGCTTGTGGCACGGGCGTTTGCTCGCGTGGGCTGATTCACCATAGGCACACTCTTTTTTGTCAGCTTGAACAAACATCAGTTCCGCAGCCTAGCTTCCTCCACACCCTTAGCCCCACTGACTCTCAGTTCCAAGTGAAAGCAGCCTTTGCTCAGGTTAGTGAGGAAGACAGAGTGTTCCTTTGTCCGACTTATTTCCTTCAGGGTTGATTATATATTTAGTCAATTTTTCGCTGGATCTACCTTTGCCTTCAGTGTGTGGAACTCTTGGATGCTCCAAGGATAGATTTTTCTGTCCTTCAAGAATTTCTGAGTCTTAAGCTTCTTTCACACAAGCTGAATTGAGGAAGTGGTTTTTATTTTGTTTTTGTTTTGTTTTGGGATTTTTAATGCTTCTAGTCTCCCCTCACCATTAAAAGCAATCCTTAAAAAAAAATCTTTAGATTACTCAAATCTACATTCTTTCCATTGTTTTTACTAATTCCATTCATTTTATACTTTTGAAGGTGTAGCTGTTTTAGTTTTAAGTAAAAGTCTTGAACAAAACTGAAAGTGAACACTAATAACACTGGGGAACAAAATTTTTGTTGCATCCACAAACACACTTGTTCTTACCTAATTCGAGTGTGCTGATCTCAAATCTGACATTAGTTTTTCTCTGTAAAAACAGTTTTTTTGCAATTCAAGATTTTAGGTTTTCATCTTATTGTAAAATTTTCAACATTTAGTTTAACATAATGAAGTAGAATGTCTTCTTGGGCATCATCTTTGTGAAAATATAATAATTTATATAATGCAGTAAATACACTAAAAGATATGATTGCATCAGAATTTGTCTACAGTTTTAAAATAGAACATATTAAAACACTTATTTTAATCATAAAATTTGGGCAAAACTTATTTAAATTTTATTCAGGCAAAAATTTGCGTTTGTAGCTCTTGTGTTTGTGTACTTATTGAGGACAATCTCGTTTGATGCTCCAGCAGTAGTCTGCTCATCACTAACAGCTCCAATATTTTCAGGAAACTTATCAAGGTGACTGTTTAGGAAGTGAATCTTAATGCTCATGTTACATCCAATGTCGCGGAAAGCCAACAGCATCCTTTGAACCAGAAGTTCATAGTTTTCAGCTTTTTGTTGCCAAAGAAGTTCTTTGTAACTGCCACAAAAGACTGCCATGCTGCTTTCTCCTCCTTATTCATCTTCCTGGAAAATTCTTCATCACGTATGAGGGTTCAAATACACCTGCTTTTATCTTCTCGAAAGACAAGGCAGAAAAAGCAGAAATAATATGTTGAAAGCATTCACTTTGTCTATTCAAAGCCTGAACAAATTCCTTCATTAAGCCAAGTTTGATGTGAAGTGGGGGAAAAATTATCTGTTTCAATTAACTACAGGTTCATTCACAATATTTTGCATCCCTACTTCCAGAGCTTCACATTTCGGCTACTCCTTCTGTGTCCAGTGTTTCTCCTGAGCTCAGTTGTCCCACAAACACAGAAAGCAAGAAAACCTCTCCTCCTAGTAGGAAATTTACCATTTTAAGATCCACACAAATGATCCAGTTATGCTCCTCATACATCAGAAAGTCAAGGACAATTTTTATGTCATTCTTACTAAGTCATTCAATTTGGGTTGGTTAAACTGCTGAGGGGTTAATGACAGCTTGGCATCAGAAGAAGACCCTTCAGATTCTACAACCATTTACTCATGCATCTTATCAAAATACACTTGATCACCATGTTCACTTTCTTCATCCTTAGAAGAAATAAAACCATTGAAAACTGGAACCAGGAGTGTCTCAGAGTGTGGGATAGGTTGTATTGCTGAAGGAATATTAGGATATGCGATCATATGCCATTTTTTCTTGTCAATGTCCTTTGTATGGATCAGACAGAAATAACAGTCACTGCTGTGGTCCTTAGGTTCACGCCAAACCATGGGAATACCAAAAGGCATTCCTTTGCATTTTCCTTTTGTCCAGTCACGAAGCATTTCCTCACAATTATGACATACAATATGAGGAGCCCAATTCTTGTCTTGATCGCCAAGGGGAACTTGAAAATAGGCAATATATGCATGTATCACAGATGATGAAATATTGCGCCTTTGACGTTGAAGTGTGTAAGAGCCACATATATAACAGAAGGTGTCAAGACTATTCTTACATTTATGCCTACTTGAAGAAGCCATGATTCAATCTTAAAACAAAATAAGCGGGTGTTTTTATCAGATAGTAATTTTTTACATTTAAAAACAACTACAATTATGTAAAAGTGATGTTTGTAAAACATTAATTGCCTTGTGGTTATGTTCAATCCAAGAGTCGTTGCCCTTTAACTCCAATTTAAAAACCAATGCATGCCATTAACTGTAACAAAAAGAAATTAAAATTGCATAAAAACTAGAGCATGCACCAAAAAAATGAATTTCAGATTTGGAATCAGCAATGCAGAAATATATAGAAACAGTTCTAAAACCTCATGCAACAGAAAATGAAAAAAAAAATTATTCCCCAGTGAATCGTTCTTAGCTTTTACTGAAAACTATAACCTCACTAACAAAATGAGTAAAGAAATTGTGGGGGAGGTAGTTATTTACCTGATTGTTTGTAAATATACAGGATATTCCTACTTTTTTTTCCAGGTATGATTCTAACCAGGCCCACTGGTGCAATCTGGGCTGGACCTGGGCTGAACAGAGCTCTCAACCCACTCAATCCATGCTCCCTGGTCAAATATGGCTCATGGGCTACAGCTTCCAATTTCCTCCTTAAGAGGACGCGGCTACTCGGGAAGCCAAGTTTTGTAGTTAATGGAGAATATAACCCTTTCTGTATCAAAAGCTTTTAATTTTTATTTATTTTATTTCTTTGACAAACTTTCTATCTAAGATGGATTTCATGTTTTTAATCAAAAGGTATAAAATATAACAGGACATCCATCATCTTGGTAAATTCAGGACAATCATGATGATGCTCATGTCTATACTCAGACACATGTGCTTCTGTGTTCACATTTACATTCTATCTGTTCTTGCCCCTCCTCTCCCCTCCAGCTCTAATATTGAAGGCTTCCCTTGTTATGAAGCTCCTTGTGGCCAATGCGTCTCATTGCAGGAGCTCTTTTACCAGCCAGTGTAGTCAGCACCTTCCTAACTGACCATAGCTTAGAAAACAGAAGCCAACTTACGATAAGTGGTCATGCAATACGCCTCACGGGAGATTCTGAAAGATGCTCCTATGAGAAGTGCAGGGTGCTGTTACTTAATTTGGTTTTTTGTCCAATTCATGATACCAATACGTGAATACTTGGTAGGTACAACATCACTTAAGGACTGATCCTCAGAATATTCGTGTAAGCCCAAGTAGATCAGTAATTAGGTGGAAAAGCCAAGGCTCCAAGCAAAAATGTCTTATCCTAGTGACACTAAGCCCATTAAGGTACTAAACACTGGATTCAAGGGTATGCTGAATAGATTTGTTTTGACTGGAAGATTAATAGATACTCTGAATTCTAATTGCATATTACTCAGTCTGCTATTTTAATCGAAAATTTCTAACACTTCATTTCGCTCTGTGCTTTGGAATTTTATTCCATTAAGAGTTCCTTAGATACAAGTATAGCTCCAGAAAGCCAGAATGAGTGCAGCTCCACTCTTAAAATAGAAATTTAAGCAAAAAGAACAAAATAATCACATATCCTTGAAACTGAGTCTTTGCTTTAGAAGGTTAAAGCAATTTTTCTGCTCCCTGAATTAACAAGATTGTAACCCTAATTCTTCTTTTTACTTTGCCAGATTTGGTCTCAAATTGCATGGTATTCATTCAAACACACTAAGAGACCTAACATGGAAGTCAAGCATCAGAAAAGCAGCTTCACAGGTTAACAAAACGGAGCAAAAGAAAAAAAATTCTTTGTTATCCACTCCCAAGATTTCTAGAACACATAATCAGTAAGTGATTATGAATCAGAGAATCCCCTCTGTCTGCTAGAACTTTGTCACCCACCTGACAAATCAAGATGATAGAACCACATTGCAAAATCCAATACCAGGCAAGAAAGCATTAGGTATCATGTGTCATTGAAACATATGGATTCCTAGAACTGCTAACTCTGAACTCTAACAAAGGCATGCTGTTCTTTTCCTCTTCTTAGTATTCTAATGTATTTCAAATAAAGTACCTCAAAATTGCATTTCTCAATTTTGGAACACTAACTTCTGGAGCAGATAAAGCACTTCTTTGTCATAGGAAAGCAGACTCTCTGAAGGGTACCCATCTGCAAAGAGAGGGGCCTTAGCCAAGGGATGGTGAGATTACCCACTAAAAACATATACAGAATCTCAACAGTGGTATGCCCTTTAAAAATAAATAAATAAATGGACTTACAAGTCTGTCCTGCTTAGTTTTTAGTTCTTTTACTGAGCAGCTCACCTTCCCACACTGCAGTGACGAATAAATTAAGTATAACAAAATTATACAGGAGCTGACATAACATTGGATCAAATAGGTGCAAATGAATATGATGGCTGCATTTCAAGAGGCTGAATAATTCAGAATTGGAACGTGTGAACTCTACACACCCAGATGCAAAAGGCAGCCAAGCCATTTCATTCAACCGATCAAGTAGGGTCTTTCCTCCTCAAAGAGAGAACCATGCTGTGCGATCAATGCATTACAGGGTCAGGATTTCAGGAAGAAAAAGGACTCTTTTCCTACATGTTAGAAAACAAGGTGATTTAGACAGATGGACGCAACCCAAAAGAAGCTGGCTGACTCTTTCCTGATGGAGGAGAGCCACAGATCAGGTGATAAAATTCCAATTTCATGAAGTTGATGCTAGAGAATGGAAAGATTTTCTCTCTCTGCTGTGGGTCATTGTGGGGCTGATGCTAAGTCCTCATCATGGAATTCGCACAAACTAGAAACAACATGGAGACTTGGAATCAATGCAGCGCCTGTCTCTACTGTGTCCGTCTTTTCTGTGAGCTCTTACATGGGTGTTCTGTGCTGAGGGTGTTTTTTCTTCCTCCCTGCAATTTTGATATTTAAATAGCCTCTTTCCTACAGCTTTCTTATTTGGCTACAGAATCTACTGACTTGATAAGAATAATTGAAGAAATGCAAATCTCCTCATGACTAACCTAGTGGCTTAAATATAGTACGTGCTCCAAAAATATTCATGAAATTAAGCTTTGCTTAATCAACATCTGTTGGAGTAAATAAATGCAAACATTATTCATCAGGGTCCAGGCCACACTTTAAAGGAGATTTGCTCCTGCTATAGTCCAAAAAATTTACATTCATAAATATTTAAATAAGTGCCACCTTTTCATGGGGAAAAATATCTAAAAAGAGCAGATGGCAGGTGCTCGCTACAACCTTACTCTTTCCTACATCCACAACCTCCACCACGAATTCTGTCCCATTGATCAGCTTGCAGACTTTGAAATTTTCCTCCCTGTGACAAGTAGTGTGGATTTTCTCCCACAGCTCCAACCCAATCCTCTTGGGGCAGGAAAGCTAAGAACGCCCCAGGGCCCATGTAGCCTGGGGTCCATCCATGACCTGGTCTCCACCATGGAGATGCACTGCATGAGATTTGGGAAAGAGATAGGAGGCAGTCTGTGCTTGGGCTGCCTCTAAAAAATTGAACAGCAGAGCCATAGAGGGTTTTGGTTTCCCTGTACCAACATCTTGTCCAAGAAGCAGTGCGGGAACATCCACTTTCATGGTGTGGGTGTTGTCTGAGGTGGTCCAGTCCTGAAACAAATACTTGCACGGCAGATTTGCTCAGAGTGGTGGAGATCGGCTACCCTGACGGGCAGCTCCTGGTGTTGTTCTGATTCAGTCCGGGAAGCATGGCCAAAAGCTTGTTTCTGACCCTCCAACACTTTTGTAAGCATGTAATTATTTTCTGCTAAACCAGCTACTAAAACACTTCCATCCTCACATCATTTTCCTTCTCCTCTTTCTTTGATCTGCAATAATCAGGCAAGTTAAAGGGGAAAGAGTTTTTCCTAAGAAACTGAAAGCTTTACATGTCAAAACCTAAGCATGGACAACTACAGCATAGGATTTTTACAACAAACCATAGAACAAGAAGGATGCAGTAAAGTCCTTGCTGCACAGAACACAACGAGCCTTTTCTGAGAAGACAAGGACTGAGTGAGGGCAAGACAGAAAGTGTCCACACTCAAGCTCCCGACTCACTACGCAGACAGTAAAACAAAAACAAAAACCCAATTCTCCAACCTCGGAAGACAGCAGCCTATTAGAGAAGTCCCACATTCAACACGAGAGAGGTCAGGAAGCAGTATCTGAGGGAAGGTGGGCAGAAGGACAACCATGGAGGTTCTACTCTGCAGTGACACAGGAAGAATAGTCACGAGTCTTGCCCCACACCCCAGCAGGGGGACAGAAGTAAATAATACAGGAGGGTGAGGGTGGCCAATGAGCAAGAAGATGTCTGAAGTCAAGAGGACGGACCTGCAAAGGTGAGAGTTTCTGCTGTTGGAAGCAAAGGCCAAATGCTAACATGCCACCCCCAGGTCAGTGGGGCCAGCCACACCTCAGGTCAAGAAGTTCTGGGAAAGGGACACAGAGGAGATCACTGCAGGTGCCACAGTGACAGAGACTGACTGAAGTCCAAGCAGAACAAGAACCTCAAGCAGAGGCCAGCATGACCATATATACTGCTCACAAAAAATAGGGGATATTCCAAAATGAATATGAAGAGATAAAAAAAAGCATTTGATTTTTTTTTATTACACAAGAACATCAGAAAAGCAAACAACAAGTCAAAGAAAGTTGTTTGATTATGCAAATGAGATGCAAAATCCAACTTTTATTTCATTGGTGAAAATGCACTGTACAAAAGGCTGAGAGGACTGGAGTATCTGCACATTCCCTGATCGTCTAATTTTTGGGAGCAGTGTATTACTTCCCAAAAGCCAGAATTATACATGAGCCCCTCTGTGAAGGCAGATCACCCCTGGTTGGGGGAGAACAAAAGGGAGGCATAAAGCAAACATGAGGCCCTGGCCAGTTGGCGCAGTGGTAGACCGTTGGCTCAGCATGTGGATATTCAGGATTCCTGGTCGGGGCACACAGGAGCAGCAACCATCTGCATCTCTACCCCTTCATATCCCCCTTCTCTCTCTCTCTCTCTTTCTCTCTTTCTCTTCCATAGCTATGGCTTGATTGGTTTGAGCACATTAGCCCCAGGCACTGAGGATGGCTGGGTGGAGCATCCACCTCAGGTGCTAAAAATAGCTCCATTGCAAGCATGGCCCCAGATGGGCAGAGCATCAGCCCTACATGATGGTTGCCAGGTGGATCCTGGTCCAGGCGCATGTGGGAGTCTTTCTGTCTATTTCCCCTCCTCTCACTAGGAAAAAAATAAAATAAAGCAAACATGAAAAACAAAGGATGTACACAAATGTGGCTAAGGTGAAATTGGACAGTGATTGTCATAATATTTTAATATAATTAGAAGTTACCAGTTGAACAGAAAATACCTGAATAAGAAAAAAAAAATGTTGTCTGGTCAAGGCAGACTGGAAGACTCAAGGACAAAATGAGCTTAATTATAGAAAACAATTAATTTTTAAACACATCCATCATTGGCCCTGGCTGGTTGGCTCAGTGGTAGAGTGTCGGCCTGGCATGCAGGAGTCCCGGGTTCGATTCCCAGCCAGGGCACACAGGAGAAGCGCCCATCTGCTTCTCCACCCCTCCCCCTCTCCTTCCTCTCTGTCTCTCTCTTCCCCTCCCGCAGCCAAGGCTCCATTGGAGCAAAGATGGCCCGGGCTCTGGGGATGGCTCCATGGCCTCTGCCTCAGGCACTAGAATGGCTCTGGATGCAACAGAGCGACGCCCCAGAGGGGCAGAACATCGCCCCCTGGTGGGCATGCCGGGTGGATCCCAGTCAGGCCATGCGGAATCTGTCTGACTGCCTCCCCATTTCTAGCTTCGGAAGAATGAAAAGAAAAAAAATACAAAAAAAATAAAAATAAACACATCCATCATTATGTGTAACTTTTGATCGTACCATCATAAGTAGCATTTGAATCTTACAATGTGCCTAATTAAATGAAATCTGCATTATTTCATTATTCTTGGTGTGATCTAATTATGTTATAATGGGTAAGAAAAATGAATCTCACAAATATTAAATAACTTACCCAAGCATGAACAAAATTATATATATGGTAAAAAATATGATAAAGCCATACGTACAGCCAAACAGTATTTCATAAAAATCTCCAATGAATAATCAGGTCCTTCAAACGCTTTCTTCCTTCCTCATATATACATTTGGCAGCCACATACCACATAGATGCTAATGATTGCTGTTTGAACTATGGGTGTGAAGAGAAGATAATTCGTTCACCAAAGCTGGAATTTTCTTCCCGTTACTAGAGTTTGCTTTCCTTGCCTTTTTTTCCTTTTCTTTTATTTCCTTTTCTTTTCTTTCTTTTTTTTTGGGAGGGGGGAGACAAACAGAGACAGACAGACAGGAAAGGAGGGGATGAGAAGTATCAATTCATAGTTGCGGCACCTTAGTTGTTCATTAACTGCTTTCTCATATGTACCTTGACCAGGGGACTCCAGTTGAGCCAGTGACCCCTTGCTCAAGCCAATGACCTTGGTCTCAAGCCAGCGACCTTTGGGCTCATGCCAGTGGCCAAGGGGTCATGTCAATGATCCCACGCTCAAGCCGGCAACCCCACACTCAAGCTGGTGAGCCCACACTCAAGCCAGCAACCTCTGTGTTTCAAACCTGGGTACTCAGTGTCCCAGGCTGACACTCTATCCACTGTGCCACCGCCTGGTTAGGCTTCCTTGCCTTTTTCTTAACAATATTCCCAACTTCATGGAAACATTTCTTTACAACTGTGAAAACCTTGGCTGACCGCACCTGAATCAGACCACACAGCCTTACAGAAGACATCCCGTGCCAAACACCCCTGCCCAACTCCCTCATCCAGATTCTGTTTCCATTCCCTTGGTCTTTGCCCCATAAGCAACCCCTGAAGCGGAGGAGGCGGCTTCAGTGCCAGCTGTCAGCTCTGAGTTGGAGACCTACAGTTGGCCCAGTCCGACTGGGAGCCCCGAAACCAAGTTCCCCCAGCCAAGCAGTGCCTGGCTTCAGCCTGACTGCGGTGCTGAGAGCTTCCAGGTCACAGTCACTGCCACCAAGCAGGCTGGGAAGTGTTGTGTCCACAATGTGTGCTGCCCTTGTCAGACTGCTGAGCTGGGAACTTTTCCCAGAGGACCAAAAACGTATTACATTACAGCTTCAGCGCTTCCTTTAGCAATTTCTTTTAAATTCAAAAACCCAGGAATTCCTTAGTATGTCTTGTGTGCTTGGTATGCACTCAAAATACAGTATGCACTCACGTAATATGTCTTGAATGAGTCAGTGGATGAACAAATGATAGAATTAACCAGAAAAGCAAGGATAACCATGTAAAAATAGAAACAGCTCTTCTTCAACCTGACATCACTGTCCGCATGCCAAGGAATGATTCTCAGTGCTTCTCAAACTTTAATGTACTTAAGAATCATCTGGGAACTTGTTATAACACAAGTTTGGATTCACTAGGTCTGTGATTGAGCTTGAATTTCTGTGTGTCTGAAAATCTCCTAGACCACATCTTTCTGAGTAGCAATGTCCTTCCTAATCAGCATTAACAAATTGGTCTTACCATCATTAGAATTTTAGTAAACTTCTCGGGTCAGGCAAACCATCCATGATTAATAAAGTAACATATATGTCTTGGTACACAATAAGTAATCAATAAACATTAAATCAAGATTTCATCAGGATGAGAACAAACTTGGTTTATTTAAGGGACAGAGACATTTCCCTAGTAATTCAAGTGGAAAGTTTACATTAAAAAATATCATTCCTATGCCTCAGAATAATTTCAGAACTTATTATCAAGTGACTGCAGTATGATCTGCTTTGAGCCACGGTTTAAATTTTCCAGCTGAAATCTTCGGTTAGAAAATGTCTTCAGACCAAGGCATGATTATTTCAAACATCCTTGCAGATTTCATGCTCATAAAAAATGGGACAATTAGTGAAAACCTGATCATTATCCCAGCAGAGTTTTAAAAGTTTTAACATTTATTGTTGATAAGAAAAGGGAGGGAGGGAGGAGAAAGTAGAGAGCAAAATGAAACTTACATAGAGTAAAATGACAGATTAAACTGATTGTGGTTTTCTGGAAACCAAAGTCTTCAAGACAATGGAAGAGACAACATTTCCAATCAATAATTTAAAAGTATGATTTTGGGAAAAGATACTCATTTACCATGGCTTTAGGACTCTTATTGGTGTCTAGTTGCTTCTCCAAATTGAGTAACTACAAGAAAGTCCCTCCTTAAACATTTTGTTTTCTTGGCAACAAATATTTAAAACTGTGGCCATGCTTAACTAGGAGATAGTACGCAAGCTTGAATCATCAGAGGGGTTACCCAGTAAACATCTAACCTGAAATGCAGAGGACTGAGTTGCTCAGCCATACAAGTTCATGACATAGTCATCAACTATCTATGCAAGGTCCCAGTCTTGTCTTCTTTTATTCTTCTTCCTTATCCTCAATCTCTACGCCCAATCTACTCCTCTATCTGTAGACAATTCCTACTTTAATGTGTTTGGTATTTTTCTTGGACATGCAGATAGACTGAAATATGATATTATTTTATTTTATGTTTATGTTTTAAATTTGCCTAAGTAATCATGTTATAGATCTTGTTATCTTACTTTTTCCTCTCAACACCACGTATGAAAGATCTTTCCACATAACTCTATCTCTATTTTGTTACCTCTGTGAGTATTCACAATATTCCCCCCCATCTATTCCCCTAGAGACAGATAACTGTCTACAATGCCCTACGCTACAAAATAATGCTTAAGCAAACACTCTTACACATGTCTTCTTGGGGATCAGAATATACATTCCTCAGTAGTGGAATGGATGGGACATGGGACCTATGCATACTAAATTAAACTAAGTATTTCCATGTTGCTCTCCAGATTAGCTCTTTGAATCCATAGTCTTTGCTTTACCCATCTTTCTGTTGGTTTTCCATCCTTTATAGGGGTTTCTTAAATATTCTGGCTTCCTTTCCTCATGTTTAGATAGCTTCACTTGGGAAAAGCTTTACCTTAATTCCCCCTTTCCTTGGAAAGTTGGAGGTTGCAAGGCTCTAAGTTACAGCATGAAGTAACAAGCACAATGATAAAAAGGCAATAATATAAAATGGTAGAGAAGGAAGTTAGAAAGAAACTAGATTCCTGATGGCATCATAAGCAAGTGAATCAATTCTATCAACTTTAAGTACGATCATTTATGTTATGTGAGAGAAGTAAACCACTCGTTGTTTAAGCATGGCTAAGTTTTTGTGACTTGAAGTTGAATTCATCCTAAATTATACACTCTCTGTGTTACAGTAGTTTTTCCCAGAAGCAGACTCTAAGATAAGAATTCAAGATGTAAAAATCCTAAATAAAATATTAACAAAGTACAAAGACATACGAAAAGGACAATATATCAAGATCAAATTCGGATTATTCTAGTGATACAAGACTGACTTAACATTTTAAGATCAATGTAATTCACTACATCAAAGGATTACATTGGAAAAATCACACAATCATCTCAGTAAATGCAGGAAAATGTTTTTATTAAATTAAGCATCTATTCATGATAAAAATTGTTACCATACTAGAACTAGATGGGAACAGCATACAGTGTGAAAAGCTATTTTTGAATCCTACTGTAAAAATTATACTTAATGGTAAAATTTCAAAAGCTTTCCCTCTGAGAATGAGGACAAGATATGGATGTCTGCTGTCACCACTTCTAGTCACCGTTCTAATCGCCTAGCTATTGCAATAAGGCAAAGCAAAGCAAGAAAAATATTGGAAGAAAATACTAAAGCTGTCATTTTCCCAAATGACATAAGTATGTAAACTATCCAAAAACTCTACAAACTGTTAGAATTAATACATGAATTAAGAACAAGCACAATATTCAAAATCTGTTCTATATCTAACTACTAGTAATAAATAGAATTTAAATGACAATTATAATGAGATTCTAAAACATCTAACAGCTTGGAATAAATTTAATGAAAACTATGCAAAAACTCTAAAAAATGTTACTAAGAGAAATTTAAAAAGATTGAATTAAATAATGAGATGTAGTACGTTCATATATTGAGTTAACACAAAGATATCTATTTCCACAGTTGATCTATAGATTCAATGAAATTTCAAACAAAATCTCAGCAGGTAGGGGTGTGTGTAGGAGAGGAGTTGAGGGTGAAAATTGGCTAACAATGTGTGAGTGATCCAGTTTCTCTGCATTTCCACCTAGATTTGGATTTGTCACTGTTTTTTGTTTTAGTCATTCCGATACTTAGTAGTATTATCATTGTAATTTTAGTTTGAATTTCCCTTTGGTTTACCGATGTTGAAGATCTTATTATGTGCTTAATTTACCATCTGTAGATCTTCAGTGAAGTGTCTGTGCCTCTTGCCCATGTGCTTATTGGATTGTATGTTTACTTGCTGTTGAGTTTTTGAAAGTGCTTTATACACCCTAGATCAGGGGTCCCCAAACTATGGCCCGTGGGCCACATGTGGCCCCTGAGGTCATTTATCAGGCCACCCCGCCGCACTTCCAGAAGGGGCACCTCTTTCATTGGTGGTCAGTGAGAGGAGCATAGTTCCCATTGAAATACTGGTCAGTTTGTTGATTTAAATTTACTTGTCCTTTATTTTAAATATTGTATTTGCTCCCGTTTTGGTTTTTTACTTTAAAATAAGATATGTGCAGTGTGCATAGGGATTTATTCATAGTTTTTTTTATAGTCCGGCCCTCCAACGGTCTGAGGGACAGTGAACTGGCCCCTGTGTAAAACCTTTGGGGACCCCTGCCCTAGATACTAGACTTTTGTCAGCTGTGTGGTTTGCTAGTCCTTTGTCAGGTTTTCTCCCAATCTGCAGCTTGTCTTTTCATCTTCTTAACAGGATCTTTCACAGAACAACTTTTTTAAATTTTGATAAAGTCCAATTTACCATTTTTCCTTTTATAGATTGTGCTTTGGTGTCAAAATTAAAATATTTCCCCTGTCCCAGATCCTGAAATTTTTCTCTTCTATTTTCTTCTAATACCTTTATAGTTTTGTGTTTTACATTTAAGTTTGTGATTAATTTTAACTTTTGTATAAGGCATGAGGCTTCGAATGAAGATTTTGTGTTTTTCTCATCTATGGGTGTTCAATTGTTCTAGCATCATTTGTTGAAAACTATACTTTAATTCTACTAAATTGATGTTATACATTTGTCAAAAATAATTTAGATGTGTTTGTGTGTTTAAGGGTATATTTCTGGGTTCTTCTACTTTAATCCAATGTTCTAAATGTCTATCCTTCAACCAATACCTCATAGTAAGTATTATTATAGCTATAAAACTCTTAAAACTGGAAGATGAATTCCATCCATTTATTCTTCTTTTCCAAATAGTTCTAGCTATTGTAGTTCCTTTTTATTTTCATATAAATTTTAGAACAACCTTTTGCTGTATTTATAAAAAACACTGCTGGGATTTAAATAGGATTTGTATTAAATCTATTCACCAATTTGGGGAGAACTGACATCTTTTTTTATGTTGAATCTTCCAATATATTAGATTATTACAAATTTCTCTCCATTTATGTAGGTCTTCCTTAATTTCTTTCATCAGCATTGTGTGCTTTTCAGCATACAAGTTCTGTACAAGTTTTCTTATATTTACACTGAAGTATTTAATATTTCTTGAGCAAATGTAAATGGTATTTTAATATCAGGGTCCAGAAATTCATTGCAAATACACAGACATTCAATTGATTTTTATGTTTATCTTCTATCCTGTGACCTTGCTGAACTTAATTATTAGCTCTTCTAATATTTCATTTGTTTAGTCTCATTATTTTTCTCACTTTGTGGATATTTAGGTCCTCAAGAATCTAAAGTATGTTCATTTCATTGTATAAATTTCATAAAAATTATATCTGAAATTCTTGGGGGCCTAATCACACTGGCATCAATTGTTACACATGGTTGATTTTTCATTTGTGTTTTGTATTTCGGAGGCTGTAATCTCTCCTCTAGTGATACATTATTAGCAGGGACTTAATATAAACCAGTTTATGATGTTTATGTGATTTTACATTTTTTCTTCAAGCACTCCAAAGATAGTATTCACTTAGGACTTTTTTATGTCAATTAAAAATGTATATATGCATTAAAACTATCCGCAATTAAAAATTATTTGAGAAGAACATTTTCTTCTATGAAAAAAATACTTTTCCTTCTATTCTGGTGAGATAACAAAAAATTGGGAAAATGACAGAATTTTTCTAGTCCATTTTGGACTCAGGATTTAAACTTTTAGCACTTTTTTTAGTCCTAATTTCCTGCCTCACAGAGCTTATTTTCTTTGACCCTTAAAACCAAGTCCCTTGGTTAGGGAGACCAGTATCCCATCTCCAAGGCAACCACAACATCAACTCATATTTTTTTCTCTGGTTTTAGCATCCATTTTGGATTCTTAATAATTTTTTTTTTACTTTTTTAGAGCTCAAGTATGCATATAAGTTTATTTGTGATATATCATATTTTCCAGGTTTTCATTCTACGTAGCTAGACTTAATGTCAGCCATTTTTATTAGGCTGTTAAATTCTTTTAAGTAATATTTTGCTTAGAATTTATCATATAGGCTCATATGTAAAATAGGCTTATAATTTTATTTCTGATACTATAACCTTGGCTTTAAATGAGGGTATAGTAGCTTTTAAATGAGTTAAATGGCTTTAATATTTTTCTATTTTTTGAAACAATATGATAATATAGAGAGATTCTTAAATTTTTAGTAAATTTTTGGTAAAATTTGTCTATGCAGTATTCTGGGTCCGAGGCTTTACTGGCAGATGGTCATTGACCACCATTGCTGTTTTTAAATTGATTACTGGTTTATTCAAGCCCTCTCTTTTCCTCACACCCATTTCGGCATTTTCAGAAATTATCCATTTCATCAATGCCTTCAACTGTACGCATCTATTTCTTCACAATATTTTTATTATTTACAATCCTGTGCTATCTAGAATTATTTAGAACTTTTTTCTGTATCTTGTCTTCTTTCTTCTCTCTTTTTGTCTAGTCTAGATTAGTCCTGGAAGACATTTGTCTCTCAAATATCTTTTAAAACCAGCCTTTCTTTTGTTCTGTACTATTTAACTTTAGACAAAGTATAATACAGTTAATGTCCTCCAGACATTTTTGTTCTAAAGATGTTTCCTATAACTATAAATACAAATTATCATAAAGCAAATCAAGAATTTAATTACAACTAGCTCATGCTCAGGATCAATGGGGTTTCTTTCTTATTGTGGCCAGGATGAAAGTATGACCAGTGTTTCCATTTGCCTAGCTTCCTTAACACCTGCTCATCACCTGCTTTACATCACCTGTATCGCCCACAGTCGTGAGCAAACGACTAGCATACTCAAAGCATCTGAGTTACCATTGCAACATCATTCCAGACACTACCACATTATGACATAGATCATCTTGCATAATATAAATCACATTCTCTAAGAAAACAGAAATGTCATTTCTACTTCCATTGATAAAATGTATGCTGTGGGATTACTCCCTGTACTTAACTATTAAAAATAAAAAGATGGAAAGCCAACTGAACTCTTTCTAAATTTTTTTCATAGAGGCAATGAAATTAAGAACCACAGGATTTAAAAATAAAAAGTGACCATAGAAATCAAAGAGTTCAACACCCTCATTTTGCAGTTGAAGAAATCTTGGCCTAAGGAATGGACAGGTTCAAGATGACCTGAGAACCAGAACTCACTCAGATAGATCACTGATTGCAATGAACTGAATGATAATGAAATGATTTTTTTTTCTTACTGAAATATAGTATAAAAAGAGCAAAATTGTCAGAAACTACAGATTTAGTAGTAATGAAGGGAGATGGAGAATGAGGAGGTCAAGAGGGGAAAGAGAACTTAGGGAAAGATTCTGAAAAGCAACTCGAATGAGAACACAAGAACTTGAGAACACTACTTTAGTTACCATATATATATATATATATATATATATATATATATATATATATATACACATATATATATATATTAGTTAAGAAGAGCTGCCTTTTTAATTCATGCCTTGTTTGTAAATCAGAGCCCATCTGTAGCTTATTACTCATATTGGTATTATTGTTCTCATTATTGAAACAATGATAACAGTTATGTGCAAGTTATCTTAGCAATTACAGAGCACAGTGTGCAAGAAAGAAAGCCAACAGAAAACAGGCATCAACAGTTCTCTTACTAGATCATACTAACCCACTCTCATATTTCCTGTCTGTCATGTTTGCATTCTAGGAGGGAAAGGAAAAAATGTAAGGTGATTTCATTTAAACTCAGAGCCTAATCACCCCTGACCTTTACACCTGAAACCGGTGCCACTACCCACCACGGAAAATGCAATTAGGAAATTTGATTTCCTATGTTGTAGGCAATGAAATTTGTTTTAATTGACACTGATATATATTTGTAATAACTTCTGAATAAATTAAAAATCAATGCCAATTTCAACTCTCTGGGTAATTTTTTATTGCACAGACAAAATTGCACAGGGACTGAGCATTTATTTGCAAATGGCAAAACAACAAATAAAATGAAAAACAAATCTGTTTTTCTAAACTGTTCTAAACAGAAAGGGTCTTTTGGTGTCGGGGCTTGCAAATTTGCCAGATCGGACAGTTGCTTCAAAATTTAGGGAGATCCCCAAAATGTAGCAGCAGGTAAGATACCCTCAATCACTTCAACCATTTCTCCACTCATACCCTCAGACTAAGCCATCAGCACTGTCTCTGTTTTCTTCTCTTTTCTGAGACCCTTTTGTTCCGCTTTAAATGAGACACGCATGAGCAGGATGGAGCCGTCCTCACAACAGTCAGGCGAGGAGCCTGTGTTCACAGACTGCACACTGGGAGGTGGGTTACACCCAAACCCCGACCAGGGACAAGGCTTTGATTGCGCTGTGCTACCCAGAGAAGCCAGCATGCATGGAACTGAGTGCGAACACGTATTCCTGTGTGCATGCACACCCCCCCACACACACACTATGTCATTGATGAGAGGCCTACTGTCGAGGCTGCTCAGACTCCCTGGTGATATTTGTGGACGGATAGTTCACAGCGCCTTTCCTCATCCGTGAGGGAGGTGGCGCTGGGCGGGGGGCGCTGGGTATTTCAGAGCACCAGGCCAATCAAAAACAGCGCTTGCCGGAAAGAATAACCAGACCCTAGCGCATCCACTTAAGCTCTTCCTCCCTTTCTGAACTGCTGGCTAGAATTTAACAGCACTTTAACATACAACAAATGCCGCAGAGAGAGAGGGCTGTCGGGGCTATTATTTCCCCTTTCTTTTCCACATTGATTTTGTCTGAGGCTGAACATATCAGCAATTATGCCTGTCAAATCTAGATTTAAATTTCCTATACAGTTTTGAAAGTATCCCCTATTGACATCAGGCCATCTGGAGTTGGGTCCTCTGTGGGAATTTCCGTATGTATACAATCAGACCTGGTGGTTGACTACAGTTATCATTTAAAAGCTCCTTTTCCAGGGGTCCACACCATATAGCATTTCTCATAACAAAAAAAAACAAACAAAAAAACATGAAAGTGAGGATTAGATAACACAATGAACAGCATGTTCAGGTAGTCTATGTTTTTATTTATTTTTAACTTACGTATATATTCTAAGGTTTCTACAGTAACTTTGCATTCCTGTTGTTATAAAATTTGTTTTACACCAGCGTAAGATGAGCTACAGGAAGAGTACGTAAGGAACGTAAGTCTCCTTATATAGACCCCAGAATACCCAAGTGTATATAAACAGAAGGAAATGTACAGTTGTATGGAAGTAAACATATGAGCCAGGAAAATCAAGTCAACCGTGTGAAAAAAGAGCTGGAATGGCCTCCTGAGAATATTTATACATACCCGCAAAGATATTTATATAACACGTTGTCAGAGACTACCCATGTTACCTTCCTGCCACTCCCGCAGCCCCGGACACTCCAGCAGAGCCTCCTTTACAACCCTTACTCTGATGTACAAATTCAAATGGCAGCGAATTATAACATGGGAAACCTTCTCTGGTAATAGTACAAAAACCAAAACTCACCAAACGTACAAATGCCGTGTTTGTTTAAGAGAACTAAAGGACCAGGGGGGAAACAGGAGATGGTTAAAAACAAACAAGCAAACAAACAGAACACCTATTCCCTTCCTTGAAGCCAAAAGCACTAAATTTTAATTACCTTGTAAATCTCTGCCAATTTGTGCTCCATGGAAATCTTAAACAGGAGTTCTCTTAGTGAACCGGCCCCTGAAAAGTGCTGGCCTGGATGTTTATGGAATCATTACTGGAGGTTTTTCTCTACAGGAACAAAGTCATGGCTGCAGTTCCATTCTTTAGGGGGTGCAAAGATGTATTTCAGGAGACAGTAAGCCTTTCATTTAAAAAAAAAAAAAAGACTTTAGTTCCAACCATAATTATATTCTCACAAAGAAATTCAGAAATGGGATTTTCCCTTTTGGTAGATCAATGGCTTTATCTAAGCAACAGCTCATGAATAAATCTCTTTTTAAAGATCTAAAATGTGACACAAGCTCATTATTAGAAAATATTCAAATCACTAAGTATATGGCTTTAAGGGGGGAAAATTGTGGTACAGTATTTGGAACCAGAGCTGCATTCTCAATGATGTATCTCTCTTTCCTTTTTTTTTTTTTTTTTTTTTAATTACTGGGCAAGTACATTTTTAGTTAGATTAAAGTGTATCTTCTGTGAGATCACTTTTCCTACATATTTCAACTGTAACAAAATAATGCAACACTAATCTGTAAGACTTTTTTCAGTAATAGATGTTTTTCCTCGGTAAATCAATGCAAAGGCTAATTGGGGTGGAAGGTGACTATCTCTCGTGGTTATAAATACATTTGCATTGCTATCAATCTTTTCCACTACCAATGTTAAACGAGGCTGAACAACCTAGAGGGGAAAAAATAGTTCAGTGTTAGCACATAGGAAATGCTGCCATCAAGTGCTCAAATGGAGAGTTGCTCTAACAAAAAATAAAGTTGTCAACTAAATTACTAAGACGATGTATAAAACCTAAAATCAATCTTAGTCAGAGCTTCATGGGCGTTTTTAATCATAAGCAGAGGCTTTAAAACTACAGCCTGTGGGCCAGGTCCATGGCCTGTTTTTATATGGCGCTTAAGCTAAAAATGTGGCCTGCAAAGCCAACCAAAAATAAAAACAAACAAAAAACTACAATAATGCTCTGCAAGTGAATATTTTTTAGCTCTGGGTAACTTTTTGCTAAATAATATATATCCTCACCCCCCAATCCTGATATTTTTAAATGTGCAATTTTTTTTAATCAACACATTTTAATGATGTTCATGAGAAACTAATTTTTCCATTTATATAATAACATGTGAAATCATGAGCCCTAGTTAAGATGTTTACTCTCAGAGATATTCTATATGATGCAGGTAATTAAATAGTTAATTACTGCTCAATGAACAAACATGTTTTAAAGATACATTTCATAATTAATTACAATTTTGAAAATAAGAGCTGGTTCTGAGGCATTCAAAGTTCTATAAAACCTACGGTATAAAGTATTTCTTGAAGTGTAGTCAACTGTCCACTTACAACAGAAATGTATGAAGTTCTTATAAAAAATCAGGCTCAGCCCTGGCCATTTGGCTCAGTGGTAGAGCGTCGGCCGGGTTTGATTCCTGGCCAGGGCACACAGGAGAAGCGCCCATCTGCTTCTCCACCCCTCCCCCTCTCCTTCCTCTCTGTCTCTTCCCCTCCAGCAGCCAAGGCTCTATTGGAGCAAAGTTGGCCCGGGTGCTGAGGATGGCTCTGTGGCCTCTGCCTCAGGTACTAGAATGGCTCTGGTTGCAACAGAGCGGCACCCCAGATAGGCAGAGCATCGCCCCCTGGTGGGCATGCCGGGTGGATCCCGGTCAGGTGCATGCGGGAGTCTGTCTGACTGCCTCCCTGTTTCCAACTTCAGAAAAATTAAAAAAATAAAATAATAAAATAAAAAATCAGGCTCTTGGACTTAATTGTGGTCCTGTTGAATCCAAATTCCAAGGGAGGAAGGGATGGAATTTGAATTTTTTAAAAATCCCACAGATAATCTCTACAACTTTAAAGCTTAAGAACCACCTTATCTTAGTAAATGAGAGACAAAAGTAAATTTATTTCTTAAGATCACAAAGCTAAGATTAGAATCAGAAATAGAAGCCAGGCTTTCTGCCCTCCAGTCCAAAATTCATTATCCCATACTACACAAACTAGACAACACTTTTCCATTTCAGGCTTAAAGAAAAAGATAAACCAGTCAACAAACAGATTTAAAACTGCTGGTCAAAGAAGAGCCAGAAACCCAACAAGTTTCCCTGCAGAGATGGGAGACTTCACCCTCCCCTCATCCAGGGGAGGCAATGAAGCCCACATCTGCCCAGAGGAGGGACACTTTCCAAAATAGGAAACCACACTTCAACAAATAATTATACTAAATCATAGCCCAATTTCAACACACCTCACTGCCTCATACAACATTTATGCAACAGCATCAGCAGTTTTAAAAAGTAAACTTCCATGTTTTTGTACTCATCAGTCATTGTAAACTGAGAAGGAGCCTCTTCTGAAATTTTTTAAGAGTACTTCATTCAATAGCAGTGCTTCAGGGTTGCTTTTGGGAAAACGTTACTTCCCTTTTCTTAAAGTTTTTTAAAACTATCTGTCATGTCACTGGCTCAAGGGTAAAGAGAGGAAAAGGGAATTATCTTTCTACCCCCCCTCTAAAATTAATAAATAAAAAAATTTTTTAATTATCTAAAAGATGATGGCAACCCATAGAATTTTATATTTTTCCTTTCATGTTTGCATAACTTAAAATATGCTTCAATGTCTCTCAAAATGAGCTAAAGTGATTTGATGACCCCAAAAAGCTATGTTATAGTCCCCTAGGAAAATATACTCCAACTTTAGCCCAAGCAGCTTAGGAGAACTAACTGTAAGACTCATAGAAACTATGTATGAGCTGTTTCCGACATTAAAAGAATCACAAGACAATCAGGGACTGCTATATCATTTCACAGTCTCTGGTGTGACAGGTCTTCCTACTGAGGAAGGAATGACTAGAGTGACAATCTAGGTCAGGGGTCCCCAAACTTTTTACACAGGGGGCCAGTTCACTGTCCCTCAGACCATTGGAGGGCCGGACTATAAAGAAAACTATGAACAAATCCCTATGCACACTGCACATATCTTATTTTAAAGTAAAAAAAACAGAACGGGAACAAATACAATATTTTAAATAAAGAACAAGTAAATTTAAATCAACAAACTGACCAGTATTTCAATGGGAACTATGCTCCTCTCACTGACCACCAATGAAAGAGGTGCCCCTTCCGGAAGTACGGCAGGGGCCGGATAAATGGCCTCAGGGGGCCACATGCGGCCCGCGGGCCGTAGTTTGGGGACCCCTGATCTAGGTCATAACTTAGAGTTGAAACAGAAAGCCACCAGGACACAGGCAGGAAAATTTTTCACAGAGGTGACAAGTTCACAAGAGACCATGAATATCACAAAACTGGACATACGAGTGAAGAAAGAAAACCATGGCTGAAAATACCAATATGCTCTGGGCTCAAAGAAAGGAATAAATGATCCTGGTGGATTTGAATAAATAGGTAAATAAATATTAAAGTTTTAGATATTTAATCACAAGTTTTTAAAATTACTTCTAGTTAAGCTATAACATTTAAAAGTAAATTCACTTTAACCTTTCCACTAAAACAGATCCACCAGGTTCCTGGTGAGTGCTGGAGCCAATAAAACAAGGATAAATCAGCAAAAGAAGCTGTTCTTTTATGTTTCTAACAGGTGATTACACAATATCCACACTACTTTCATGCGTTGACAGATCATATCTGAATGAAGTTTTAAAATGCATGTCCTGGGTGTTACCACGGGTAAGAATAGCTGAGAATGTTATATCCCTTGCCGTCTCTACAACAGGGACGTAGTGCTGTGTCGAAGGAGCTGGAGGCTACCGAAGAGTAAGGCAGAGACATCAGGGAACACGCAGCTGGACACTGAATGAACACCATACTTTTCCTTAGAGTCTAGACATGCATGGGGCCCCCAATTCACTTTTTTAAAATAATAGCCACCCTTTATTGAACACTTAGTATATAGAGGCACTGTTGTAATTAATCTTGTGAGGAGTGGGTATTATCATGCCCCCCCCCCCCGTCACCATGGGAGATGGGCACAGAGAGCCTTGGTGACTTACTCAAAGTCACAAAGTGAAAGTAGCCATGATTCCCACCCAAGTAATTTGGTGCTATTGTCTGTGCGTTTAATTTTTATATCCACTCTTTGAATCTGAATTTAACTTCTTAAGTATGTTTAACCTGAAATATTCCTAGTAACTATAACACATTTACATGATTCACTTAGGTAATCTAATTATGTAGGTTAATTATAAAACAGAGCATACAGTTTGCTACTAACCTTCCCTTTAGCAACTGAAGGCTTTTATCTAGACAACTACTCAAGACTGCTTATTTGATTATTTGATTTCTTCTTTAAACAACAACAAAAAAAAATCTTTTGAAAATGTTTTCAGTTAACTAACTGAGAAAAATCAAACCAGGTACTACTATTCTGGGTCCTTTGAAAATGGTTTATGTCCTATAAAGCTACCCTGAGAAGAAACACTTCTAAATAAATAGAAAAGTTTACTATATTTTAATGCTTTCACATTATTTCATCTTAAAATAAGTTTAAACGCCAGGCAGGCTTCATCCTTCTGTTGCTTTGTCAGCATTGATAAATGAATTCAGACGGTTAGAGAGAACCTCAGGTCACCGCCAGCGCCGTCCTCCTTTGGAGAGCTTTTCTCTTCTTCATGGTGACGCACAAGCCCAGCAGTGACATCCTCCAACTTCTGTTTCCAGCAGCTCCTTCAGATCTGGGTGCTTCATATATATTTTTTTTTTAATTTTTTTTTTTTTTACCAAGTTTCTCATGCTTTTCATTATATCTAGTAACTGTGACAAGCAAGTTCTGGTCTCATTCGGTATCAGACTTCCTGATAAATAACTTGTAGCGACCCCGCTTTGGATGGAAATGACAGTCAGGACAAACGGAGGAGGTATGCGGACAAGGTAAGCATCCTCAACACAGCTCTATTAAGAAAGTCATCAGCTATTTTCCTCAAAATGTCTGCATTCTCCAACATGGGATAGCAGGTCTTTAAATCAACGAGAGAGCCCTCAAATGATCTATGAGGCTGTGGGCAAAATGGTGGATGTTACGTTGCCTATAAGGAGCAGTTCACATTCCCAGATCTGCTCACGTGCCTTCTCCTGTCCGAGAGGACTCTCCCGCGGGCACCCAACTGCTTGTGGACTAGACACACTGATTCATCTACTTTGCAGGCCAAAAATGTACACATGAGCCTTATTTTCCAGGGGCGACATTCCATTACTGCATTAAGAGAAAAACACTTGAGATGCATATAAGCTGTACACACAAGTGACCTTGGCACTGCTGGTTTAAGCACTGAACAAAGCTCCAGTAATCTTTTCTCATAGTCTTTGCAGAGTGTCATTTCTTCATGGGGCTCAGGCAAGATGGGCTCACGTGGAAGAAGTTTCCTCTTTGTCACCACTTTGCATTTGAATTTGCTGCTGGTATCGGCCAGCAGGGGTGCCAGCTGCTCCCCACTGGCCACAGCCCAGTGCCACTTCTGGCTACCTTGGTGGTACATTGTTAAGTCTGAGACCAGGCCTAGAACGTGGAGAGAAAAAGACGCCAGATGCCACAATACTGTGGGATAAAAAGCAGCCAAAACACAACAGCTGACGGCATCGGGGCGGCCGGTCTGGGTAGGTTGCGCTGATGATCAACAACTAATTGACTTTCATAGAACCACCTGCTTGAGAAATGACCTGTACTCTCAGTCTAATGTAATCCGCACTCTAAACCCGAGAGAAAGATGGTAGTTTTTCAATACTTCTCAGAAGAGGAAACAGACCCAGAGATTAAGTAACGTCTGCCCTCCCCTCAAAACGCACCTTCTCTAAAAAGCTTTCCTGAAGTCCTCTCCTCCCCCTCAGCACTCCCATAGGACTCCAGGACTCGGAGTTGTAACTGGTGGGCCTGCTGGTTCATCCACCCAACCTCTCTGACAGCCTGGAAAGCAGTCGCCACCATCGTGGCCGTTCACATGCAGGTTCCCATTAGATTCGGGTAGACGGTAAATAAACAGTGGAGCCAAAGAATGGTGGGCCATTCCTTTATTCTAGCCTTGCACTGGCTGGCGAGCAAATACACAGGGAAAAAACACTTCCCTTTCACTCAGAGCTTACAAAGCTCTGGCACATTCTCTGGTTCCACAACCAGGAGAATCTTCTCTGGTTTCTCCTAGAATCAAAGGCCCCACCAGTCTCAGCAGAGCTCACGAAAGCCCCTCTCCTCTGGTTCCCCATCTGCACACCTTCTCCCTTCTCTGCCAACATGGCTTCTTCCTCAGCACCCTGCATTCTCTCTGCTCTCTCTCTGCAAACATGGCTTCTCTCTCAGCACTCTGCATTCTCTCCTCTCTCACTCTGCAAACATGGCTTCTCTCTGCCTCTTCTCCTTCTCTTCTCTCTACAAATCTTTCCCGGTGTGAAAACCTCTCCTCCAGCAAACATTAGCAAAACAATGGCCCTTCCCAAGAAAGAAGGCAATTTGCAATTTCACAGACCACATACACCTGGCGCTGCCCAGCCCCCAATGCAAACTATAAGTGAGCAAACATAAAAATCATATTTTACAAACTTATTTGACCAACATCATGCTTCACCTCTACTAGTGTGGCTGGTTTGTAGTTGACCAGTTCATCAGTGTAAGGACTAATTAAGTACAAAACTCCCCGAAGGGTGAGGACTGCCTTTGATGGCTGGTCCACCAGTACCGATGTGACACCAGGGATCTCCTGGTGCTTCTCCAAATTCTCAAGGCCCCGTCATGCTTCTCACTTAGGAACAAGCCTAGATGATATCCTTCAAATTCAGAAATGAGGCAGGAGGTTAGAATAATAATAATAGTAAGTCTCTCTGATTCTTATCACCTGTGGTTCTTAGCTAGACCTGTGGCTTAAAATTACATAACTTTGTTCTAAACTATCCCATAAAATCCTCAGTGTTTATCTAAAGGAAAATATAACCATTTCTAGATAAAGTACATACATTCTTTTTTTTTTTCTTTTTTGACAGCCCACCTTGTTGATAATGTTTCTAGTCATTCATTTCAGATTCAGGAAGAGGAAATTCAATCATTTTTCACGGTCCAGCAGAAGTCACATGCATTTCTGCTGAATCAAGCACAGATAATGCTACAAGACCCTTCAGCCAAAACGCATCACCTCAGCCACCACATGTTACTATTAAAACAAAATGGGAATCAGTTTTTCAACCCAATAGTGTACCTAAAAGTCTCTCTTAGGCAGGTTTGACCTTTATATTATGAATTTCATTTTGCGGTAAGCTCTTACATTTATAGTACTGCTTAACATGCACTCTTCATAGAAATCTTCCCTAACAATTTCTAACTGTATTTATTCATGCTGAGCATTCTGCTTAACCACTTGCCTAAAATGCAGTGCAGTTACCAGAGAAATAGTTCCTGTTATATCAGAACTGTGAAGGTCAGACCAGTTTCATGCAAAGGGAAATGAAATGTTTTGTGTCTCTAGACTGTGGTAAAATTTCTATGCTCCTCTCGCTGTTTATGTCAGGGCCTTCGACTGTTCCTCAGTTCATTTTGTTCACCATTGTTCTCCCCGCCTTCTCTTCTATTCCTTTTTAACTGAACAAGGTTATTTCTAATGTTCTACCACCTATAGGAATTATATAACACGTGCAGAATTTAAAATTTAAGTTAAAAGCAGTCTCTGTTACCAGAAAGCAGGGAAGAATTATATACATGAAGTAGTTCTGCCAAGTTGTTTGATCAAGTAATTAATCTGTTGGATAAAATAATTTCTCATTCTCTTCTCTATTGTGAGGAGTCAGACATCTCACAGAGATTTCCTATTGCTGGGTTCCTATGAAACTTGCACACAGTGGAGATGTAAGCCCGTCCCCGGTGTAAGTGGCTGTTTTCCAGTGGAGCTTTCCAGTGTAATGGCTGAATATATGGGCTCTGGAGTCAGAGAGACCTGGACCGGAAACTTAGTTCTACCAGCTATTTGCTGTGTGAACCATGGCAGGTCACATCACCTCCTTTGTTCTGCATTCAACAAATTGAGCGCACCCTGTTCTATCACTCTTACTCCTTGCAAAATGAGCCTAGATACAATTGCAGCATTTGCTAATATTTTCTTCACTGAAAATGCAGTGTGCATGGAAATTACCCCACAATGTGGCTGGGAGTGGGAGGGGAAGTTCTACGGAAGAGGCAGAGTGTTCAAGTTTGTGCCCACACAGGGTCAGCAAAGTAAGATGCAAAAAGAACAGAGCAAACTTCGATGGGGTTGGGCTAAGTGTCTGTGTCAGCGGAGTCCAACTTTGTGGGTGAGGCACAATAACAAGTAAAATCCTGGCTATCTTCAAAGCTAGGCTTGTAAGTGGCCTTAGCACCGGCCGTTAGTTTTTCATCCACCACTGCAGCAATTCATCATTATGTTAGAGCTCAGTGGGCGGGAAGGAGATGGAATTGTTGCTAATTCCTCAGGAGTTTCACGTAAATCCCAGTTTATGACTTTACTGTATGTCACCTTACTAACGATGAATGTGCATGTCTGTCATACATTAGAATGTTCTTTAATATGTGCTTTTCAGGTATAGTGGGTTGAATTGTGACTTCAAAATATATATCCACCCAGAACCTATGCATCTGACCTCATTTGGGAAAAGGGTCTTCGCAGATATAATTAAGGATCTCGAGATGACATCATACTGATTAAGTGGAAGGGGAAGCCACCAGGTAGACCCTAAATCCGGTGACACGTGTCCTTGGTACAGACAGAAAAGAAGATAGAAACAGGGAGAAAGGCCATGGGAGGTCAGGCACAGTCACAGCAGCCTTATGAGTCATCAGGTTTGAAGCCTGACTCTAGTACTAGAGGGGAATTAAAGCATTCATTCACTCAGCTTCTATTTTATGGGGACCAGAATTTGATGGGTATGGTCAAATAATACAAGCTAGGTAGTAAGAAGATGTTCCCGTGATATGTCAGCCAACTAAACACCTTGGGCTTACCCTTGATCTGACGGCATTGCTAATTCCAGGTCTTTACCAACCAGCGGGTCTGAGACTGTTAATGTCTCACCTTGTTCAGGATTGTCTCGGAACCAAGGAAGTGCAGAGTCATTCAGAAGAAAACACCAGTGGTTGTCACTGAGAGACTCGGTGTCTGGAGTGACAAGGCGACACTCCTCCACTCCTGCTTCCCTGCCACTTCTCCATGGCCTTCAAAATATGAAAAATTCAGATGCCAGTGTTTCCGACTTAAAGTGTCATCATATCATTTACTCAGTATCTTCAGACTAAAAGGTGATCGACAGTGAGACAGCAATGCTTAGTTCAAAGGAATGCCCTTCTCAGATGATCATTCTGATATTGCTTAGTTAACATGGCATGATTTTTATGTTTGCCCACTTATAGTTCACATTGGGGGCTGGGCAGGGCCAGGTGTATGTGGTCTGTGAAATTGCAAATTGCCTTCTTTCTTGGAAAGGGCCATTGTTTTGCTAATGTTTGCTGGAGGAGAGGTTTTCACACCGGAGAGATTTGTAGAGAGAAGAGAAGGAGAAGAGGCAGAGAGAAGCCATGTTTGCAGAGAGAGAGAGAGAGCAGAGAGAATGCAGAGTGCTGAAAAAGAAGCCAGTCTGTGCAGAAAGGAGAAGGGAGAAGGTGTGCAGATGGGGAACCAGAGGTGAGGGGCTTTTGCAGGCTCTGCTGAGACTGGTGGGGCCTTTGATTCTAGGACATGGCAGGTCTAGAGGGTTCATGGGGCAAAGTGGTGATGTAGGAATTTTATTCTCAGCTAAGCTATTTTTCAAAAGTAAAGGCAAATAACATAAATTCTCAAACACAAGGGGACTCAAGAATAATTGAAAAATAATAGTTGAAGGACTGGTGAAATAAATTGATTCTACTCAGATATAGAAACTGTGGAAATTGTAGTAAAAGAATCGAAATGTTGGCTCTGGCCAGTGGCTCAGTGGATAGAGCATTGGTCCGGCATATGGACGTCCCGGGCTCAATTCCCAGTCAGGGCACACAGGAGATGCAACTGTCTGCTTCTCTTCTCCTCCCTGTTCGCCTTCTCCCTTTATTCACCTCCCACAGCCAGTAGCTCAACGGTGCAAGCGTTGGCCCAGGGTACTGAGGGTAGCTCAGTTGATTTGAGCATCAGCCCCAGACAAGGTTGCCTGGTAGATCCCAGTCAGGGAGCTTGGAGGAATCTGTCTCTCTATCTCCTCTCCTCTCACTTAAAAAAAAAAAAAAAAGAAAGAAAGAAAAAAAGAATTGAAATGTTATGTCATGAATATGTTGAAAAATAATAAATATTGAGGAAATGTTAATAAAAGAACATGGTATAAAGAATATAAACACACTGTTTTTTCTAATTTTGTAAGCAGTTATTGTTTAAAGCTAATAAATCAAGCAATAAAGATTAATAGATATACAAATAATAATAAAATCAGGTAAATCAAAATAATATGTATATCCTGTTATTACATAGGAATACTCTTACTGATTTTAATTCTCCATAAATCAATCCATAAATTGAATCCAGATAAAGAAAACTGATACAGGACTATTTTCTGTACAATATGAATTTTAAATATTAGGTCAAAAAGTAAACATACAAAATAGGTGAATCTGATATTAAAAGATATTACAAAGCTATAGCAATTAAAAAGCTGAATATATTAGTTGATCGGACAGAATACGTTCCAATTAAATATATATGGAATTTATATATGGAATATACACATGGAATTTATTATATTATAATACATATATATGAGCAGTAAAGAGAAATTTCCCCAACTAAGAGTGCTGGGAAAACCAGCAGCCACATGGAAATGAATCAGCTAAATTCCCACCCCACTCCTATCAAAATAAATGCCAAGTAGATCAAAAGTTTTAAGAGTTATAAATACACATACTCTTTGACCCAGCAATTCCAATTTTAGGAATATGTCCAATTTACATATTTCCTAATAAGTAATATTTGTGTCAATATGGAATAATTTATAGGTTGACATTTTAAATAACAAAAGCAAGGTAAAAAACAGTATGCCCAGTGTGTTTGTACTTTACACAGAAATATATTAATATATATCTGTGTATATGTGTATATATAAATATATATAAAATAATACCCCTGCACACAAAGTTTACTCATCAGAAAACATTTCTATACAGGATTTGCAAGACACTTAACAAAGTTTGCCTCTGAGAAGGTCTGGTGAACAGGGTCCCCGGCATTAGAAGGAGACTTCTTCTCCTTGGACAACCAACCATCTGTACTAGTTGGATCTCTATCATTGTCATAAATTATTCTTTGGATTAATAAGAAGCTACTTAAAAGCTCCAGCTAGCAGAGGTAGCCAGACAAGATGGGCGCTGGGCTGCACTTCCTGGGCCTCTGGGGCCTCTGTAATGATGGACTCACTGCACAAATAACAAGCAGTGTTCATTCAGGTTATAAAATGCTTAATTGAAAGCACAAACTCAAAAGATATATGGCGTCATTGACAAATTACACTGCAGTAACACATTTATGTGAAGAGTTAATTCTATGGTCACTGGCTTAACATCTTAACACCAAGATGTGAAGATAGAAGAATTATACTCATTACATAATGTCTAAAAAACAAAATATGGGCCCTGGCCAGTTGGCTCAATGGTAGAGCGTCGGCCTGGCGTGCAGAAGTCCCGGGTTCAATTCCCGGCCAGGGCACACAGGAGAGGTGCCCATCTGCTTCTCCACCCCTCCCCCTCTCCTTCCTCTCTGTCTCTCTCTTCCCCTCCCGCAGCCGAGGCTCCATTGGAGCAAAGATGGCCCGGGCGCTGGGGATGGCTCTATGGCCTCTGCCTCAGCACTAGAGTGGCTCTGGTGGCAACAGAGTGATGCCCTGGAGGGGCAGAGCATCGCCCCTTGATGGGCAGAGCGTCGCCCCCTGGTGGGCGTGCCGGGTGGATCCAGTCAGGCGCATGCAGGAGTCTGTCTGTCTCCCCGTTTCCAGCTTCAGAAAAATACAAAATATATATATATATGGTTTAGGAAATTATAGAATTTACTTCAGCATCAAATCTGGTCTCTCTTATTTGAGGCCAGATGCTTTGAGTTCAAGGTACAAATAGAATAAACTGTGAAAAATATCTGGTGATGTCTGGTCACAATTTTTTGTGACCCAGTTGAATATGAAAATTTTATTTTCCTAATCAATATACAGATGCTTGGTGGAAACAAATCACAGTTACAAGGCAGAGCTTTGTCATATTCTTGGTGGTAAGTCCTTAAGTTTCAGCACTCCAAGAGTGAACTTAAAGACCTAATTTCACATGAACTTCATTTGAGCCAAAAAGAAATTAAAGCTTACAGTGTAAGTTCAAAGGAAAATGACATACCCATTCACTCAAGCCTTTCTGTTCTGAAAACATTTTGCAGCTGAAGGGTATGTTTTAAAGACATGTAATGATGGTATGTTCAACTTTGTGAGGGATAAATAAAGAGGAGTTTAGGGTATCACTGCAATTTACATGCAGTTTACCTATCAAGAAACCTCTTGAAAACCTCTCACAAGTTAATGACCTGTCATTTTCTATCTGGCCTACAGGTTTCATTTACTGTCCTTACAAAACAGAACAATCACTAGTTTCAGAAACATTTTTAGTGTAAAGATTCTAGGGGTTAGATGCTATAAAAATCAACAGAAATTTTAAAGCATTTCACTAAATAGTACTAGATCCACTATTGATATGTTATTTTAAATGTTTACAATATATATTTTTAGTTGTATAATAGAGAATATAGGTATAATTGTAAAATGAACCAATTAGTGTCATGTATTAGAGTCCAATTACCATCTGATTTTTATTATCCCAGCTTCATCTTATTATTAATGCAAAAATCGTATTTCCTGTTTAGTAGACTTATGTCAATCAATGCTTTTCTTCCTCCCATACCCTGACAGAATCCCTTTATATCAACTCCCTACATAGATTAGAAAATGTTTTCATTAGGCTCCAACAATAGAACCAAATATTAAGCAATTATTCATTGAGCATTAATTATTTGTAAAAAGTGCCTGACTAGGCAGCAGCGCAGTGGATAGAACATCAGACTGGGATGCAGAGGACCCGGGTTCGAAACCCCGAGGTTGTCGGGCTTGAGTGCGGGCTCATCCAGCTTAAGCATGGGGTTGCTGGCTTGTGTGTGGGATCACAGACCTGATCCCATGGTCAGTGGCTTGAGCCCCAAGGGCGCTGGCTTGAAGCCCAAGATTACTAGCTGGAGCAAGGGATCACCAGTTCTGCTGGAGCCCCCCAGTCAAGGCACATATGAGAAAGCAGTCAAGGAACAACTAAGGAGATGCAATGAAGAATTGATGTTTCTCATCTCTCTTCCTTCCTGCCTGTCTGTCCTTCTCTCTGTCCCTCTCACTAAAAAACAAAAAAGAAAAAAAAATTGTTTGTAAAGCCCTATCCTAGGCTGAGTATCCAACATCTTTTTGAATAGTCTCAGGCTTCTGATAGAAGGATACTAGGGGAAAATCTATCTCAGCCTTGTTCAATGGGTTCTTATCATCTGAGTATTTTGGCACTGAGCAGATTCACTCACCTGGGAGAGCTGGAATGAAAACACACAGATAGGCTGGTAGAATAGGAAACATGAAAGAATTAGAGTTAGTGAAGTTATCCTTAGGTTTAAGTAACCAAAGAGAGATATACAGACAAGATGAGAACTCTTTTATCCTACAGAACCCTTAAGATCCTGGGGTGTGGAGACACCAGGAAAAGAAGGGTGATGGGTAAGACATGGATTAAAAACAGGGAGATGGTTCGTAAGTGAATAGAAGAAAGACATGTCCCCTTTCTCTCCACCAAATATAGAACACTAGGAACTAGGCAAATAGTTTTCAGTATAAGGGATAAAACTTCTCAGTAGATATTAAACAATCTCAGATAAAAGACACTCACATGTCAATAAGAAAGGATTCCCTAGTGGGGGAAATGGCAAAAAAGAAGTGATTTTCCTATCCATACGATGTTTGAAACTGAGATTTTAATATCCAAGGCACAAGTTAAGATGGCTATAATGTTTTCTCACGAGGTCTTGGCAGGAGCGTATTTTGACTTTCCCACGTGATGTTTACGCGGAATGAAGATGAAGGGGAAAGGATAAAAGCCAGGCAACTAGCTAGGACACACCCCATCAGGTTAGAGATGGTGGAGTGAGTCACTGGAGAGGAGAACTGAGCGGGAAGTCTGAGAACAATACCCAAAAGTTTATAGACAAGAGCTGTAAACAAGAAGACTTTAGATAACAAGGGAGCACAAGAAGTGTGGCATAGCAATCACTGACGCTGATTTCTCACTGAGATGCACACAAATGAGGAGGGCAGTGTAGGGAAGTATACTGGGATGATGCACACCTGCAGTCAAATTCAGGACGCCAACAGTAAAAGGCGCTGTCGGAAATATTTGACAAAAGAAGAGAAGAAACATTGGAATACAATTATGAAAATATAGAATTCCAGGCCAAAGAAGAAAAAACAGATTTAAGTATAGAGCTCATTGCCTGCCACAAAGTGTTCAAAAAAAAAAAAAAAGGCAAAAACAAAAACAAAAAACAGTTGCTGAATAAACTTTAATGAAAAGACCACAAAATCAGGAAACAAAATTTAATAGTGACAGATCTGAATGGCCAAATGACATCAGTCTCCCCTTCCCCCCCCCCAAAAAAAAACCCCAGAGCATCTGATAATTCTTCAAATGCCAAAAAACTAATCTCCCTGAAAATAAAGGTAGCAACAATCGAAGCTACTATCTGGGACCACAAAACTGACCAGCAAGACAGAAATGATACAGCGGAAGTGTCAGGCCCCTTGACAGAACGTGAGCATGTCAGCTGAAGATCTGTGACACCTGCTGAAGGGACCTCCGGACTGTGATTCCAGTTCTGCAATTAAAACTGATCCTCATAAGAAAAAAAAAAGGAATAAGCTTGCAAAAATAAGTGGCTCTTCTGACAAGCTCAGCTTTTTAAAAAAAGATATATACAAGAACTGAAATATGTGCATAGGAAATGAATGAGAAAGTATAAAATCTAGACCCCCAATTAGTTGAGAATTTCTAAAAAAAAAAAGCAAGCCAACAAAAAATGGTTTTCCAAAGTAGGTGAAAGCCAGATTAAGGAGAGATGATGGAGAGAATGTAAGGCGTAGTGTCCTTTAAATTATTTTACCTTTTCTGTATTTTTTTAAAATCAAGAATAATCCTCAGCCTGGAAAGTTAAGAAAGTAAATGGCAAGAAGGAAATGAAGCCCGTCATAAGAACAACTGACTATCCAGATGTGGACAAATTTCATAGTGAAAGACCCTAGAAGGGGGTAAACAAAGCAAGGCAGGAAGACTAGAGACAGGAAATGAAATTTCTATTCGAACCAAAAGAAAGAAAGGAAAGAAAGGTGGATTATACAACTACAGATTGTTGATTCCAAGGAAGATTAGACTGAATTTATTAGAAGGATATTTATAATATTGTAAATTAAAACAGTGACCTTTAGGAGTAAACATGAGTTCACTAGAAAAATCGCATCAAACTAAACCTAGTTCATTTTTTTGGCAGGATAATGAAAATGGACTAAATGCAAAGAAATGGACTCAGTCGTAATCAACCTGATCCCTACTGCCCACTAGTGGGCGTTCCAGCTTTCATGGTGGGCTGTAGTGGGGCAGCTAAAGTACAAATAAAAAGATTTAACTATAGTAAGTTGTTTTATAAAGATTTATTCTGCCAAACTTAGCAAAAATCCGACATAAAGTACTTGGTAAGTAATGATTATTATATGCTTTAATTTGCTGTAACTCTGCTTATAAATTTTATAAAGTAAAGTTACTTCCCTACTTTATAAATCACCCTTACTGTGAAATCGGTGGGTGGGTAGAAAATTTTACTACTAACAGAGATACAAAAGTGGGCGGTAGGTTTAAAAACGTTGACTACCCCTGGACTAAATGATTCACCTGAATTTCAACAAAGCACCTGATAAATAGTTAATGGTACTCAAGTGGTGGAGGATTATCATAATTAGAACTCTCCCATCATTTTATTGGTTCAGTGGCTTGACCTTAAACTAGTATTTAGTGGCTTGACACAGGGATTTGCCCTGGCTCCCCAGTTTGTCATTTTATCAATAAGGATGCAGAATTAATGAGTTTGAACTTACTGATGCCACTAAGTGAGGGAAGATAGCTAACTGCACATGGTAATAGAATTAGGGTGAAAATATTTTTAAACAGGAGTAATGGCTCCAATAGAAGACAAAATTTAGTAGGTACTAGGCCTTATACTAGTTTCCAAAAGCAGAAGCATCCTCTCTGCGTGAGAAATCAAGGTGTTGCTCAGCTTTAAACCGTACTTTATTATGAGGGTAACGGTAACGGTACCCTGCACTGAGAACTATTTGAAATAGTATTGCTATTCCTCAGAACCATGATGCAAAGAAGGCATCCTCGCCACTTTGAGGTCAGGAAACTGATGCTAACTAACATGCCAAATGACTTGCCACAGTCCTCCCAAGTTAAGGAGTTGAGAATCATATACATTTGTCTGATCCCCAAATTCATGCTCTTTCCAAAACCATGCACTGCTTGAACAACGAGGTTTATGTGAGAGCCAGACTCACTGGTTTTAGTGTTAACTCCCATATGTGATGTGATACATTTTCTTCACCATTACCATAACTCTTGATGCTATTTCAAAATGGCCCTTCCATTTATAAAAGGAAGAAAAGTTCTCTTTTGGTATGTTACCTGCATTCAATTAGGTAAAACAAAATTACTTCAAACATCCAATGTTAGAACAGAGGTTGGCAAACTATGGTCCGCAAGTCAAAGCTAACCCATTTCCTGTTTCTACTTGGCTCACAAGTGAAGAATGATATTTACATTTATAAATGGTTTAAAACAGGAATATTTCATGATACACAAGAAATAGATGAAATTCAAATTTCGGTGTCCCTAAATAAAATGTTACTGGAACACAGCCATGCTCACTCATTTACATACTGTCTGTGGCTGCTCTCCTGCTCCCAAGGCCGAGCTGAGTAGTTGTGACAGAGACCATATGTAGCCCTCTCATCTTCACACTGCTGTGCAGCACACTCCAGAACTCAGCGATGCCGTCGTAATCCAACAGCACTTCAAGTGGCACACATACTGCTATACATTCTATGATTTTTTGTTACTGATGCATACTAACCATGAAAAAAAAGAAAAGTGGAACTCTGAGTGTTGCACTTTCAAAGCACAGTGGAACACGGATTATGTCATTATACAGTTATGCGGCAAAGTATCGTGTTTACTACACAATGACACTTACGCTGTGCTAATACTATTTATTTTGACATTACCAGACTAAGCACTTATCACAATATCTCTAACTACAGGAGAGCAACAGTCAGAACAATTAGAAAACTTAAAACAGAGTATCTCATTATAGTAGAATTTATTCACAAACAAAAAGGTGAGAATGAGGGTGCAACCCACGTTACTTTTCCAAGCGTCTCGGCTCATTTGTTAGCCAAGCAAAGAAAGTTATTTCTTGATGGTGAAAGTTAACTGTTTGACTGCAGCAGCCAGAAAGTGTGTCCAGAGAAAATAAACTGTGTAAGACTACTAGCTTTTTTTTTTTTTTTTTTTTTATAATAAATTTTTATTAATGGTAATGGGATGACATTAATAAATCAGGGTACATATATTCAAAGAAAACATTTCTAGGTTATTTTGTCATTAAATTATGTTGCAAACCCCTCGCCCAAAGTCAGACTGTCCTCCGCCACCCTCTATCTAGTTCTCTGTGCCCCTCCCCCTCCCCCTAACTCTCTCCCTCCCTCCCTCCCATGTCCTCCCTCCCCCCACCCTTGGTAACCACCACACTCTTGTCCATGTCTCTTAGTCTCATTTTTATGTTCCACCAATGTATGGAACCATGTAGTTCTTGTTTTTTTCTGATTTACTTATTTCACTCCTTATAATGTTATCAAGATCCCACCATTTTGCTGTAAATGATCTGATGTCATCATTTCTTATGGCTGAGTAGTATTCCATAGTGTATATGTGCCACATCTTCTTTATCCAGTCTTCTATTGAAGGGCTTTTTGGTTGTTTCCATGTCTTGGCCACTGTGAACAGTGCTGCAATGAACATGGGGCTACATGTGTCTTCACGTATCAATGTTTCTGAGGTTTTGGGGTATATACCCAGTAGAGGGATTGCTGGGTCATAAGGTAGTTCTATTTGCAGTTTTTTGAGGAACCACCATACTTTCCTCCATAATGGTTGTACTACTTTACATTCCCACCAACAGTGATGAGGGTTCCTTTTTCTCCACAGCCTCTCCGACTTTTGCTATTACCCGTCTTGTTGATAATAGCTAATCTAACAGGAGTGAGGTGGTATCTCATTGTAGTTTTGATTTGCATTTCTCTAATACCTAATGAAGCTGAGCATCTTTTCATATATCTGTTGGCCATTTGTATCTCTTCCTGGGAGAAGTTTCTGTTCATGTCCTCTTCCCATTTTTTTATTGGATTGTTTGTTTGTTTGTTGTTGAGTTTTATGAGTTCTTTGTAAATTTTGGATATTAGGCCCTTACCTGAGCTGTTGTTTGAAAATATCATTTCCCATTTAGTTGGTTGTCTGTTTATTTTGATATCAGTTTCTCTTGCTGAGCAGAAACTTTTTATTCTGATGTAGTCCCATTCATTTATCTTTGCCTTCACTTCTCTTGCCATTGGAGTCAAGTTCATAAAATGTTCTTTAAAACCCAGGTCCATGATTTTAGTACCTATGTCTTCTTCTATGTACTTTATTGTTTCAGGTCTTATATTTAGGTCTTTGATCCATTTTGAATTAATTTTAGTACACGGGGACAGGCTGTAGTCGAGTTTCATTCTTTTGCATGTGGCTTTCCAGTTTTCCCAGCACCATTTGTTGAAGAGGCTTTCTTTTCTCCATTGTGTGTTGTTGGCCCCTTTATCAAAGATTATTTGACCATATATATGTGGTTTTATTTCTGGGCTTTCTATTCTGTTCCATTGGTCTGAGTGTCTATTTTTCTGCCAATACCATGCTGTTTTGATTATCGTGGCCCTATAATATAGTTTAAAGTCAGGTATTGTAATGCCCCCAGCTTCATTCTTTTTCCTTAGGATTGTTTTGGCTATTCGGGGTTTTTTATAGTTCCATATAAATCTGATGATTTTTTGTTCCATTTCTTTAAAAAATCTCATAGGGATTTTGATGGGAATTGCATTAAATTTGTATATTTCTTTGGGTAATATGGCCATTTTGATTATATTTATTCTTCCTATCCAAGAACAAGGAATATTTTTCCATCTCATTGTATCTTTTTCGATTTCTCTTAACAATGCTTTGTAATTTTCATTATATAGGTCCTTTACGTTCTTTGTTATGTTTATTCCTAGGTATTTTATTTTTTTTGTTGCAATCGTGAAGGGGATTATTTTTTTGAGTTCGTTTTCTAATATTTCATTGTTGGCATATAGAAAGGCTATGGACTTTTGTATGTTAATTTTGTATCCTGCGACCTTACTGTATTGGTTTATTGTTTCTAATAATCTTTTTGTGGAGTCCTTCGGGTTTTCGATGTATAGGATCATATCATCAGCAAAAAGTGATACCTTTACTTCTTCTTTTCCGATATGGATGCCTTTTATTTCTTTGTCTTGTCTGATTGCTCTGGCCAGAACTTCTAGCACCACGTTAAATAAGAGTGGAGAGAGTGGACAACCCTGTCTTGTTCCTGATTTAAGGTAGAAAGTCCTCAGTTTTATGCCGTTTAATAGGATGTTGGCTGATGGTTTATCATATATGGCCTTTATCATGTTGAGATATTTTCCTTCTATACCCATTTTGTTGAGAGTCTTAAACATAAAATTGTGTTGTATTTTATCAAAAGCCTTTTCTGCATCTATTGATAAGATCATGTGGTTTTTGTTCTTTGTTTTGTTGATATGGTGTATTACGTTAACCGTTTTGCGTATGTTGAACCATCCTTGAGATTCTGGGATGAATCCCACTTGATCATGATGTATTATTTTTTTAATATGTTGTTGTATTCGGTTTGCCAGTATTTTGTTTAGTATTTTAGCATCTGTATTCATTAGAGATATTGGGGTCTGTAGTTTTCTTTCTTTGTGCCATCCTTGCCAGGTTTTGGTATGAGGGTTATGTTGGCCTCATAAAATGTGTTTGGAAGTATTGCTTCTTCTTCAATTTTTTGGAAGACTGAGTAGAATAGGAATAAAGTCTTCTTTGAATGTTTGATAGAATTCACTAGTATAACCGTCTGGGCCTGGACTTTTATTTTTGGGGAGGTTTTTAATAGTTTTTTCTATTTCCTCCCTGCTGATTGGTCTGTTTAGGCTTTCTGCTTCTTCATGACTCAGTCTAGGAAGGTTGTATTGTTCTAGGAATTTATCCATTTCTTCTAGATTGTTGTATTTGGTGGCATATAATTTTTCATAGTATTCTACAATAATTCTTTGTATATCTATGATGTCTGTGGTGATCTCTCCTCTTTCACTTTGGATTTTGTTTATTTGAGTCCTGTGCCTTTTTTCCTTGGTGAGTCTTGCCAAGGGTTTGTCAATTTTGTTGATCTTTTCAAAGAACCAGCTCCTTGTTTTATTGATTTTTTCTATAGTTTTTCTGTTCTCTATTTCATTTATTTCTGCTCTGATTTTTATTATCTCCTTTCTTCGGCTGGTTTTGGGTTGTCTTTGTTCTTCTTTTTCTAGTTCCTTAAGGTGTGAAGTTAAGTGGTTTACTTCGGCTCTCTCTTGTTTGTTCATATAGGCCTGAAGTGATATGAACTTTCCTCTTATTACTGCTTTTGCTGCATCCCAGAGATTCTGATATGTCGTATTTTCATTTTCATTTGTCTGTATATATCTTTTGATCTCTGCGCTTATTTCTTCTTTGACCCATTCATTTTTTAGAAGTATGTTGTTTAGTTTCCACATTTTTGTGGGTTTTTCCCCCTCTTTTTTGCAGTTGAATTCTAGTTTCAAGGCTTTATGATCAGAAAATATGCTTGGTACAATTTCAATTTTTCTAAATTTGCTGATATTGTCTTTGTGGCCCAACATATGGTCAATTCTTGAGAATGTTCCATGTACACTAGAGAAAAATGTATACTCTGTCGCTTTGGGATGAAGTGTCCTGTAGATGTCTATCATATCCAGGTGTTCTAGTATTTCGTTTAAGGCCACTATGTCTTTGTTGATTCTCTGTTTGGATGACCGATCTAGAGCCGTCAGCGGTGTATTGAGGTCTCCAAGTATGATTGTATTTTTGTTAGTTTTTGTTTTAAGGTCAATAAGTAGCTGTCTTATATATTTTGGTGCTCCTTGGTTTGGTGCATATATATTAAGGATTGTTATGTCTTCTTGATTCAAATTCCCCTTAATCATTATGAAATGACCATTTTTGTCTCTGAGTACTTTTTCTGTCTTGTAGTCAGCATTATTAGATATGAGTATTGCTACACCTGCTTTTTTTTGGGTGTTGTTTGCTTGGAGTATTGTTTTCCAGCCTTTCACTTTGAATTTGTTTTTATCCTTGTTGCTTAGATGTGTTTCTTGTAGGCAGCATATAGTTGGATTTTCTTTTTTAATCCATTCTGCTACTCTGTGTCTTTTTATTGGTAAGTTTAATCCATTTACATTTAGTGTAATTATTGACACTTGTGGGTTCCCTACTGCCATTTTATAAATTGCTTTCTGTTAGTTTTGTATCTTGTTTGATTCTTCTCTTTTGTTTTTCTATCATTTGTTTTTGTTTGTTTGTGTTCCATACTTCTTTCCTCTGTTGCTACCTTTTTTAAGTCAAGTGTTTTTGTGGTGGTTTTTTCAAGGGTGGTTACCATTAAGTAATGAAAAGGGTACCTACCATATTCATTGTAGTACCCTATAAGTATTTCTGCACTTCATCGTCCTTTGCTACTGTTAATCTCCATTCTCTCCCCCCTTTTTTTCCTTTGTTGTCACAGTTTAAGTTTGGTTTTATTGTGTTCTTGGTGGAGCTGTTACTTGTGGTGTTGTTTTCTTTTGTTCTTTGAATCTGGTTGGAAAACCCCCTTTAGTATTTTCTGGAGTGGGGGCTTTCTCGTGATAAATTCTCTCATCTTTTCTGTATTTGTGAATGTTTTTATATCTCCTTCATACTGGAAGGATAGCTTTGATGGGTATAGTATTCTTGGCTGAAAGTTCCTCTCTTTCAGGGCTTTAAATATTGGGGTCCACTCTCTTCTAGCTTGTAGAGTTTCTGCTGAGAAATCTGATGATAATCTAATAGGCCTTCCTTTATGTGTTGTACTCTTCTTTTCCCTGGCTGCCTTGAGAATTTTTTCTTTGTCATTGGTTTGTGTCATCTTTATTATGATGTGCCTTGGAGTGGGTTTGTTGGGGTTAAGAAAACTCGGTGTTCTGTTTGCTTCTTGAATTTGAGGCTTTAGTTCTTTCCACAGGCTTGGGAAGTTCTCGTCTATTATTTGAGTATATTCTCCATTCCATTTTCTTTTTCTTCTCCCTCTGATATACCTATTATTCTTATGTTATTCTTTCTGATGGAGTCAGACAATTCCTGTAGGGCTTTCTCGTTTTTTATTATTTTTGAGTCTCTTTCTTCTTCTCTTTGTTGTGCCTCAAGTTGTTTGTCTTCTATTTCACTAATCCTATCTTCTATCTGGGCTGTTCTGTTAGCTAAGCTTGTTACCTCGTTTTTCAGCTCGTGAATTGAGTTTTTCATTTCTGTTTGATTTGTTTTTATAGTTTCAATTTCCTTGGTAATATATTCTTTGTGTTCATTGAGTTATTTTCTGATCTCCCTATATTGCTTTTCTGTGTTTTCTTGTATATCTCTGAGTATTTTTAAGATTTCTATTTTAAATTCTCTGTCATTTAGCTCCAAGGCTTCCAATATGTTAAATCTTTTCTCCATAGATTTTTCCACATCTATTTGTGTTACCTCTCTTTCTTTTGTATCCATAATATTCGATTTCCTCTTTCTTATCGGCATCTGAGGGTGGTCTTGTTGATAGCACTAATTAGAATTAATAAAGAGTAAAAAGTAAAAAAAAAAAAAAAAAAAAAAAAAAGGTAAAACACCCCACAAAAAAAAAACAGTAATAATTTATTATTTCCCCCTTTTTTCTTTCTTCTCTTTCCCTCCTCTCCCCTCCTCAGGGAAATATCGTGCCTATAATGGAGGGCCTGATTTGGGGTGAAGAGTTCAAGGGACAAAAAAAGGGAGTAGGGACCTACTAAATGCAAAAAAAAAAAAAAAGGAAGAAAATCTTAGACAAGCATAAGATGATTTGCTTGTAAGTGATGGTCAACTAAGAGATATACTGAGAGGGATAAGAGGGAACCAGAAAAAAGGACCAAAAAAGAATAATAAGGAAGAAAAAAATAAAAATAATAAGTAAAAATCTGTTGTATTAAGTGGAGCGAAGACTAAATACAATGAAGACCTTGGGTTGGGAGGACCCAAAATGCCACAAAAATAAACAAACAAGAAAAAAAATAAAAACAAAAGCAAAAAAGAAAAATAAAGCCAAAAAATGCCTTGAGTCCCAAATTAACTAATTTGTTCATGATTGAGGATTAAATGGGAGGAAAGTAATGTGAGAAAAGAAAAAACGAATAGAAAGGAAAAAATAAGAAAAAGAGAAAAACGAAGGAAGAAATAAAATAGGAAGAGAAAAAAAACAAAATAAAGCAAGACAAAAAAAAACAAAAGAGGAGAGAGTGAGAGTTAAGTGTTTTGGAGTATAACCTTAAAGGAGGGTGAGGATGAAGAAGAGAAAATAAAATGTAACACTCATGGGTAGTGTAGTTCAAGAAAAGGGAAGCATAAGATGGGCAGAGAATAGAAGGACCGAGGTGGAGGAAATAAAGGCAATAAGATAGAAGAAACAAACAACAACAACAAAAAAAGAATTAGTGGAACAAGTTGTAAAGTCTGTGGATTTTTCTTGATTTTGAGAGGTTAACTTCTTCCTTTTTCTTTTCTCTCCCTCTTCCTGGTCGGTGACTCTGTACCCCAGGCTCTGCCCCTGTGTCACACTTAGGTAGGGATTTGCAGTTGATGGGATTCTATGGCAATGTCATATAATTGGCTTTAGTCTTGCTGGTAGTCAAGGCTTGTTGGCGTTTGCAGGGTCCAATGATGAGAGAGTTTGCTTTCCTGGATTCTCTCTCCTAGTCCCCCCTTTCTGAATTAGCAGCCTGGTGATCCAGCTATAAGGCTGCAACTGCTTCTGCCTGGGGAGTAAGAGGCTCAAAGAGCTGGGAAATCCCCACTCTATCCCCACTCAGTGCAAAGCTTTGGGAAAGGCTCTGGCAGTCAGGGCCTCCAGTGTAATCAGGCGGGGGTGGGAGTCAATTGTTGTCAAGGTGACTGTTCAGCGCCTATCATTCAGTTGGACTTCTCAACCCAGGCTTTCCACACTTTGTAGCCTGTTTTTGCTGGGAAGAAGAGGCACTAGTCTCTGCTTGCGACTAGTGTAGTATAGATCTTATTATCTGCCAAGTCCTTCTTGTTAGCGTTTATCCCTGAATATGGAGGCTCTATCAATCAGAAGTTGCCCCCACCCCTTTAGCGAGAGGCACTAAAAAATATCACGCCTCTTGTCTTGGATCGCTGAACTGAGAGAGATCTTATCAATTAGAACCGAGGGTGCGCAGATTTCATGGGTTAAGCTAATTTCAGTGATTGGGTCGCAGCTGTGCTCCCGAAGGTATTTTAGGCTGCCTGCGCGTGCCCCTCCCCCAACGCTTGATTGTTAGCTTGAATGGCTGGGTGAGGTGCCCCGCCCACGGAGAGAATCTCCCAAGCCTCTCCTGCTCGCCCTGCCACTGGCGGCTGGATCGCACCAGGCACAGGATAATGGGGCCCCCTGGGTGTGCGGGCCAGTAGGGCGCTCTGGACGCGTGGAATGCCCAGGGCACGCACGCGAATGGGGTGCTCCGGGCACCGGTGGCTGGCGACTCTCACTCGTAGTGCGCGGGCCACAGGGAACGTAAGCGGTGCTCACTCTGCAACCGGACCGGGCGCGCGCCCCGCGGCGGCTCGGCTCGCGGCGGCTCGGCTCGGCTCGCGGCGGCTCGGCTCGCGGCGACTCGTGGCTCTCCCGAGTGTGGGCTAACTCACCACAGGCGCACTTCCTCGAGGCTTGAATGAATGTCCCTGCGGTAGCTTCCTCCACACCCTCGTCTCTCAGATTCAAGTGATAACAGTCCTTTTGCTATCAGTTTGTGTGGAATTCCGGAATGCTCCAAGGATAGATTTTTCTGTTTCTAGTTGATAAATTTGTTGTGATTTAGGGGAGAGCTGTCAGACGCGCTGCTCACGGCGCCATTTCCCAGACTACTAGCTTTTTAACAAGGACACTTGAAGACAGCAATAGTCAACTAAAAAACAAGGCAGATGATTTCAAGTCGTTTTCCCTGGCCTGTGACAATAGACAGAAATGTAAACAAAATAAAAGGAGCCACTTAAAAATGAAGCCCTAGGCCTGACCTGTGGTGGCGCAGTGGATAAAGCGTCAACCTGGAATGCTGAGGTCGCCGTTCAAAACCCTGGTTTCCCTGGTCAAGGCACATATGGGAGTTGATGCTTCCTGCTCCTCCCCTTCTCTCTCTCTCTCTCTCTCTCTCTCTCTCTCTCTCTCTCCTCTCTAAAATGAATAAATAAAATCTAAAGGAAAAAAAAAGAACTCTTAAAAAAAAAATGAAGCCCTAGCTGCTGTATGAGCGAACTGCTTCGCAGTCTTAAGTCTCAAATCTTTTGAATGTCAAAACAGGGCAAAATAATCTTCAGACTGGGCCTGGGCAACCATGTGTCCCAAAAAACTGTTAACAAAGATAACAAGAAAGCACTTATTATGACTACTGAATTGATGACTACTGGACTAAATTTAAAAACAGTTCAAAATTAATATCACTATTACTTTACCTGCATCAATAGAAATGCCTTCCTTCTGTTGATGTTTCCCTTCCCTTTTCACATAAATACCCATTTCATCTCCTAATCGGAACATTATTTGGGCTTCCACATGAATTTATAACACCCAAATGACTATTCTTATTGATTTCAATAAACGTGTTGCCTTTTAAAGGCCTTTTATTTTTACATTAACACTACCAATACTGCCCAGTTATTGTTTACTAGAAAAGTCAGTGTTGAGTTTGAAGTGACTCAGTAATTAGCCTCTGTGAATAGTCCTCATGGAACAACTTCAAGAGCATTTTTAAAGAATTTGAAAAAATGCAAATTTAATGAAAACTGAAGTGGAGTCTGCTCTGATGTGTTACAACTGAGAGTGGGGAAAATCTATGTGGGGCAGGAAAAATTTTACTGGGCAAATTTACAAAACTTCTGAAAATGTTAAGATGACTACAGTCACTGTTTATACTTTATATATTTCAACAGCAGGGATTTTGTGGAAAATACTTAAATATGTCATGTTATTGAACTAGTAAAGCCAATGGTGAATTTCATTTACTCTTGTAATTTTAATCATCATTACTTCCATGAAGCTTTGTCAGAAATAGAAACTAAATATCCTGACTTGCTCAATGGACACAGCAGTTTGACAGCTCAGCGACAAGACTAAGATTTTCCTGAATGAGGAACACCCTCACTTTTTATTAATGAAAACTGACTGGCTTTGGAAATTAGCTTGGACTGCATATTAGATGTTTCTTACTGAAATCAACTTGGAATTGTAAGACAAAGCAACACTTGCATGTGAAACTTACACTGAACAAAGTCATTATGATGACAACTAATGCTGTTTAGATCATAAGTAATGTCAAGCTGCTTTATATACTTCACCTGCTGGCAAGTGAAAATGAGCAGCAGTAACTCCATTTTCCCACATGAATTTGCAATGGATATATTTTCCAAAGTTAACTACAGTTCCAGCTGTATTTTTGGATCTCAAGTACAAAGGAAATTTCCACATTTCAAAAATCTAACCATAAAATTGATGAGCATCTATCCTTCAATAGGAAGTAATTAATCTGCAATAGAATGGTATGCCAAAAGGCAGATATCTAATGGAATTCTAAAACTGCATTCCAAATTATGAATATGCTCAATTAAAATTATATAAAGATTTGTGTTTAGTAGTAGCTATCTGTATGAAGATATTTCCAAAGATGAAATACATAAAATCGTATCACAGATCAGAACACTCATTTGCAATTGATTTTAAACTCCACAATATTATTCCCTCAAAATAATTCAATTCTTATTAGTAGACCTGTATTACAAAAAAACTTGTATTACAACATAAATATACTGCTCACAAAAATTAGATCAGGAGGCCCTGGCCGGTTGGCTCAGTGGTAGAGCGTCGGCCTGGCGTGCAGAAGCCCCGGGTTCGATTCCTGGCCAGGGCACACAGAAGAAGCGCCCATCTGCTTCTCCACCCCTCCCCCTCTCCTTCCTCTCTCTCTCTTCCCCTCCCGCAGCCGAGGCTCCATTGGAGCAAAGATGGCCCGGGCGCTGGGGATGGCTCCTTGGCCTCTGCCCCAGGCGCTAGAGTGGCTCTGGTCGCGACAGAGCGACCCCCAGGAGGGGCAGAGCATCGCCCCCTGGTGGGCAGAGCCGGGTGGATCCCGGTCGGGTGCATGCGGGAGTCTGTCTGACTGTCTCTCCCCGTTTCCAGCTTCAGAAAAATATTAAAAAAAAAAAAAATTAGATCAGGAAATGTGCAGATGCTCCAGTACTTTCAGCCTTTTGTACAGTGCATTTTCACCAAAGAAATAAAAGTTGGTTTTGCATCTCATTTGCATAATTGAACAACTTTCTTTGACTTGTCCGTTTCCTTTTCTGATGTTCTTGTTTAATAAAAATAAATCAAATGCTTTTTTTATTGCTTCATATTCATTTTGGAATATCCCCTAATTTTTGTGAGCAGTAAATATATGTTAAATCTCATCAATTCAAAATTAATACAATTTTTTTTTCTTTCTCATTACACAAGTATCTAAAAGCCTCAATTTTGCCTTTGGCCCACAGTCCAAATTTTACCCCCAAAAGTTTTCCAACCCCAAGTCTGGAGCAGTGCAGGAGTGTTTTTCCAATTAAGTGAAATCACAGACATCTAGACATCCCTATAAACCATCATGCTTTCTAACAGAACCATGTCATAGCCCAGCAATATTATCTAATTTTTCTTTTCAAGCAAGGGGGAGAGAAAGCGAGGGATAGGGACAGATAGGAAGGGAGAGAGATGAGAAACATCAACTCATAGTTGTAGCACTTTAGTTCTTCATTGATTGCTTTCCTATATGTGCCTTGACTGGGAGGCTCCAGCCAAGCCAATGACCCCTTGCTCAAACCAGTGACCTTGGGTTTCAAGCCAGCGACCTTTGGGCTCAAGCTAGCAACCATAGGGTCATGACTATGATCCCATGCTCAAACTGGTGACCGTGGGCTCAAGCTGGTGAGCCTGTAGTCAAGCCGATAAACCTGCGCTCAAGCCGGCAACCACTGGGTTTGAACCTGGATCCTCAGCATCCCAGGCCGATGCTCCATCCACTGCATCACCACCTGGTCAGGTCTGATTTTTTTCTATATTTAGTCCTTTCTTTGGCTATGACCCATGTACTCTTATGAGTAAATTTCCTAAGAAAATATCATGTAACTCTGTATTACAGCTTGGCAGAGAAGAAAATTAGTTGAACATCAGCAAAGCTTTATATTCTATTATTTCTACTCTTGTAGAAAAGTTAACTTTTATCTCTATTAATCGAACTCTATCACAAAATCCTTTAGTTAAAAACTAAACAAAAACAAAAACACATCAAATAATTTATGACCTCTTTTTGTCCAGAGTCCAAAACGTTTTTCAAATATATTCAAAGTGATTTCTAGTAACATCTTCAGATTAGTAAAAGTCTCAATATTATTGTAATAATAATAATAATAATAATAATAATAATAATGTTTTCTAATTTAGAACAATGTAATCTGCATCTACGCTTTGTTTTCCTATCATGACAAGCTACCTATTGATTCTGCCCATGCTTTCTCCTCACTCACCTTCTGATGGTAACACTCTTGTTTCCTTCTGGGTACCAGTCCTCTACCTCATTTCTCAGTTCAGTGAGTCCCCTCAAAGCAGGAGACCAGCATTCCCCTGCTCATTGTAATTGGCTTGGGTGGGCATATGAACCAATGAAGGAATAAATGTTGTTAGTCTTAGGATTTTGTTGGAACTGCTGGGTGAAAAACTGCCCTTCTTTTGGCCGTAGAGAAGTCTGAAGAGGCTGGGTGGCTATTTTACCATCACACATGAAAAGTCTCCCGGACAATGAAAACATCAGGTTGGAAAGCAAAACTGAGCGATGGAGAAACATAGATTCCTGATTTTGCACCAGGATCAGCATGCCGGAAGCCAGCTCTACCACTTGACTTTCTAGCTTAGTGGGCTAGTGCATTAGCCAAGTCAGGTTTCTATCACTTGCAATTCAAAGGGTGCTCACTAATGCAACTATGCAATCACTCACATTGAACCCCAATCATAAAGCAGATTTTCTAGACAGGGTCTTTAACCATTACATTTTATCTCCAGATCTTTCCATTGTTCCTCAATACTGGGGTTTAGTGTGTGTTGCTTTGCCTATCTTACCTGTAGCAGCTTTTAGTAAGCAGAGCAGCATTAATACCACTGTGTGAAACCCCCTAAAGCACCCAGAACAATGATACACACTGTGAGATACTGTCACAAAGATATGCTCTCCATCTGCAATGACAGTCATTCACTTAGAGTTGGATTAGTAATTTCATTTCTGGGAACAGAATAGAACTTAAAGAAATAAAACAATTCTGTTTATTATCCTTTGTTTATTAGTGGCATTAATTTTAATTTGTTGCTCCATTAAGTAGTTCATAGAAGTGTTAAAAAATTTTGTTTAAACTTTCATTGAAGAAAGCTTAGATATGTCCTGGTATGAGCTCTTCACCAGGGCTTCCAACAAAGTAAAACAAAAACAAAAGCATATTCCTAATGCTCTGTTTCTCCCATATACTACACTCAATGAACTGAATTTTCAAAATTCTTACCTCAAATTAGTGAGTAGCATTATTTTATCCATGATTAGAGAAAAGGGGAAAGAGCAAGTTTAAAAAAACTACCTTTATTTTTTATTTCTTTTTCAGTTACATACTTTTAAACAGGGATGTGTTTCATTCAGACATTCAGGCAATGTAGACTTCATTAGTGTTGACAGAAAAGAAGCATAAAAATGCAAAACGTTGTTGGCTTAACCTGAACATACCTGCATTACCTATTATTGACCAGTTTGTGTTGCCAAAAGATTCCTTGGCATTAAAATGGAGCACTTAAAAATATTGCTAAAAAGCAAATGTCTATACACCGGTCTTTGCAGCAAATAAGGGTATTTATACTTTTAAAATATTTTAAGTCCATAATTGGATTAATATACACACCTTCTTATGTATAAGGAGTTCAGATCATATAAACACTGTACAGTCCAAAAACCCTACTGAGAATAAAACTAAATAGGCTTATGATAAGAAATACAGATATCACATGTATTTACAAATATCATAGACACACAAATTTGGTCAAATACTGTAAAGAAAGAAGTGGTTTCACATTATAATGGCCAAAACATCCATCTACCTTGCTCAAAGCAAACAAAAATAACTCAGTATGTGACTCTTGTAGTTTAAGACATTATGACAGTATACAAATAGATAGAATGGAAACTGCTGACCAAATTATACAGCAAACATTTTCTAGGCTGAGTGTAGGTCTTTAAAATCAAGAACTTGAAACGATCATTCATAGAATTCAGAGCAACAATGATAAACAAAGTCCATATTTGCGGTATTCATATGGGTGCCTAATTCACCAAAAACAATGCATCAAACTTTTGGCTAATAAGAAAAATAAATTACAAAGTACAATTAAATCCCTGTAAATGCAATAATGAAGTCAAAAATGCAGATTTGTTTACTTTAATTACACATTTTAAATGTTACCTTGAGACAATAAAAATAAATAAGCACGCCTGGCGGCACGCACTTGAAGACAAACGGGGGGGGGGGGGGGCATGGAAGGAGTAAGCGACAACTCTGTAAGAGAAAGGTGAATGTGATTTTCAAACATAATTCTCTTTCTAGCCAGTCCTTTTCTTTTAACTCTGCTTAAAAATTCTGGCTGGAAGAATGTGACGAGAGCAAACCTGTCTTCATGGCTTAAAACAAAGCACACTTGAACATGGAATGGGTTTCCTTCTTTACAGAACCGTAACTTTGTTCAGACGCAGGCACTTTAAAGACTACGGGCAAAGCACCTGACCCATCCTCTCCAAAATAGTTTTCAATCATCAAAATCAGGCTAAAAAAGTCAGAACAGTCCAAAGATCTAGCAAAGTGGAAGAGACTAATGTGCACAGGGGGCAATAAAGTGACCCAGTTTTTATTACCAGAGATCTTTTTTTTATCAAAGAGCAAATATTTAATAAACAGACACCACTGAATGGCACGTCCGAAGCTGCCTGCTGAGGAAGGATGTGGGCATTCAGCAGTGGGTGTCAGTGGGTCTCCTTTGACTTCAACCTTATACGTTGCAATCAGATTCACATTTATTTCTTCTCCTTAGTGTATTTTTTAAAAAACTCTCACATATCTCATTTCTCAAAGTATTCATCTCTTCCTGTCTAACATACATTATCTGGAAGCATAGTTACATTACACAAATGTTTTTGCATCTTTTAAAACAAGCGCTTTTGCCACTTGGGCAGCACTGTACTTCACACAGTGGTGCGACACAAGCAGAGCTCTTGTTTACCGCGTCACTCTTGACTCGTGTGACCACCACCATCTGCCAATCCCACAGAGCTTTGTCCTCAGTACCTCTGGGCAGCGACTGTACCATGATTTCACAGAGAGAATGTTAGTATGACTCATGAAGAGCAGTACCATCAGTAATGCTGATATCAATGCAGACGTCACACCAAAAATGAACTTCTCAAGGAATTAGGCCTTTAAATATTTGGGCAATTCTGTTTTCTTTGTTGTGTTATCCACTGGGGAGAAATTTGCTATTTGATGATGCTCTTATAGAAGTTATAAAGAACCAGATTAGCTATATAACTGGCTGACGTTTAAGATACTGTACTGCTTTCTACGGCAGGAGGAGAGCTTCTGAAAAATGTTCTACAGAAAGAACTGTTTTCATCAATACTACCTCATTGGTCCATTCCATTCACTGATGGGCAAAGCACTTGTGTTTTGACAAAACTTTAAAGCTTCCACAAAAGTAAAATTAGAAAAAAAAAATGAATGTAAGACAACCACAAAATGAAGTCCGAAAGTATGACATTTTTGTTTCTGAGAGTGAGTCCTTGAAAATATATGTGGTCACTACAGAGATGATTTTAATCACAAGACAGAAGATGAACACATAAGCAACTCCCCATGATCTGTCTGCGTCCAGAGTCATTTGTGGCGCTGTATGGTTTTCCTTTTCCTTCGTTTGAAAAAACAGCAGCACCTGCAGATGGAGGGAAACACTTCTTTTATTATAAAAGTACTAAAATGTCACAAAGTAAGGCTGACTCTACCATATTAGTTTAAATGATCACAAAAAAGCAACAGGCTAGTGCAAGATAAACAGTGAACATGCCAATGAAGCAAAAATATTAGTGAACCTATGGCAGAGTTGTTACTATTGTTTTATCAATGTGCCTTTTAGGAACAGCAAGACAGTCTAAGCAACATTAAATGAGTCACTAGACATGCTTTCATAAAACACATCCTAGGAATCCTAACTGACCTATCACATTATTCTGGATGCTCATTAATTTCTGGCCATGACATGCTTTCATAAAGCACATCCTATGAATTCTCCCCCTTTCTTCCCAGCATTTATATATGATTGTTGAAGCCATTGTTAGAAAAGCCATCATGATCCTAATATTGGGGATTTCATTTTTACTAAGAATTAGTTTCGATTCCAAAAATAAAGAGTAATCTCAAATACACTCTTCAGCAAACATTTCCCGTCACATTTACAAATTGGAAGAGAGAAATACATTAAATAGAATAAAAATTGGCAATTTTTAATTTAAGGGTTAAAGAAAATGAAGTTTATCGTGTCGTTTTAATTAAGGTAAAAATTAATGTTAACATTTAAAATAGCACAATCAAGGTGATTCAGTGTTATATTTGAAAACTGATTCAATTTTGTAGTATATGAAGGAAATACATTGTTTTTTATTCCTAGGTGGAAAACAAACAGAGATGATCCCTAAAAGAACTAGTTTTTCACATGGAAAATTCTCACAGTCAGGGAAGACGAAACACATGCAGAGCAATGCTGAGGCTGGTGGGAACTAAAAGTCACTGACTAGTAAGCAACAAAACAGAACAAAACAAAAAAATACACATATATGTATATATAAAAGTCTGGTGTTCCTTTAATTAAAAATTTGACTTTTCCCCCTGCCACACTTAAAATAAATTCAATCTCTCCAATCTATCAGAATATAAAGATGACAGGCCACCACATAAAAAGGGGCTCCCTCTGTTTCCTCACTGAGGTCCTGGGTGTGTATGTGTGTGTACACGTGTAAATCATATTTTGTAATAAAAGACATAGTTATACATGGTGATTCCATCAACAAAATGCTGCTAATTCAAAGCCTCATATGGTGACCTTAAAAAGATATTCTTGTAATTCTTATCAGTCCACCTTCATAAAAAGGATATTAACTCAACACTTTCAAATTCCCATAATATAGACTGTGTAGTTTCATGTGATCTACCTGGCAAAAGACTATGGAAGATAAAATAATTGCTGGATATTGCTTATATCTTTTGGTAAACAGAAATATATTCTATCCAGTTAAATCACATAATCTCTCTACCTACATTATCAAAAATAACTTCAGACCCTTTATTGTGATTTATGCCATGATTATAAAATCTCTGTGGGCATTCAAAACCAAATTACACACTGCATTTTTTAAGTGCACTCAAATAGCACTTAATGACTAGACCATGAAATGTGAATTAATTCAAAATTGTAGGTATCACCTGAAAAAGATTCAACTAGAAATATGTATAGTTATCAATCTTTATAAATTTTTCTTTTATTGAGGTGACTACCAGAAAAAACAGAAATAAATTAGTCAATCAAAGGCTTTAAAAAGAACTTCCATAGCCCTGGCCAGTTGGCTCAGTGGTAGAGCACTGGCCCAGCATGTGGAAGTCCCGGGTTCAATTCCCAGCCAGGTCACACAGAAGAAGCACCCATTTGCTTCTCCACCCTTCCCCCTTCTCCTTTCTCTGTCTCTCTCTTCCCCTCCCGCAGCCAAGGTTCCATTGGCGCCAAGTTGAGGATGGCTCCATGGCCTCTGCCTCAGGTGCTAGAATGGCTCTGGTTGAAACAGAGCAACGCCCCAGATGGGCAGAGCATCGCCCCCTAGTGGATTTGCTGGTGGATCCTGGTTGAGCACATGTGGGAGTCTGCCTCTCTGCCTCCTCACTTCTCACTTCAGAAAAATACAAAAATAAAAAAAAGAGCTTCCACTATAAAAGAAGAATCTAAGGACTTCCTGGATTAAAAAAAAAAAGTCAAATATATTTGTAACTGTCAGCTACCTAATACCTTCTCAAATTGGATATATAAATTTTCTAAAATAAAAAGCAAAACAAAATATTCTTCAAGTGGTAGAGTGTCAGCCTGGCATGTAGACGTCCCAGGTTCAATTCCCAGTCAGGGAACATGGGAGAAGCACCCATCTGCTTCTGCACCCCTGCCCCTCTTACTCTCTTCTCCTCCCCTCTTGCAGCCAAGGCTCAATTAGAGCAAGCTGGCCCCAGGCGCCGAGAATGGCCCCATGGCCTTGGCCTCAGGCACTAAAGGGGCTCCAGTTGCAACAGAGCAATGCCCCAGATGGGCAGAGCATTGCCCCCTAGTGGGCTTGTCGGGTGGATCCTGGTCAGGGCACATGTGGGAGTCTCTCTCTGCTTCCCCTCCTCTCACTACAATAAAATTTTTTTTTTTTAATTTGGTATTTAGAAGAAACAGGTCAAATACTTAGAATATTAAATTATAGCAGATGATCATATTTCAATAGAAACTTATTTAATATCAAGTCTACTAATAATGTTCTCTCTTCCAAAATGTCACTTGACTATTCAAATTCCAAAACACATTCTCTAAAAATATTTCTACTGAAAAAGTGTTTTAAGGTACATACAAGCTTCTTGAATGGGGAATTTAATGTAATACATGCTTTGATGAATAAGTCCAAGTCCTAGATTTTCCATACTTGTATGAGCAATTCAGTTTGCTCATTTTATATCTCCAGAACCGTTAATGTGCTTTCAGTTCTGAGAGATGAGTTCTTCCTGTTTTTTAGGTAACCTTCCTTCAATTGTGTAAGAACTATTGAATCAAAAGAAACTCCCCCAAATTTGAGAATATTATTTTCAAATTAGTAATAATTTTACAAGGATTTAAAATTCAAAATAAATCTAAAGAAGGTATCTATTGTTATTGGAAATAAACCCCACTAAATAGAGTACATCCCTAAACTAGATTTGCGAAAGTAAAGCTGGAGTGCTATTAAACTGACTACCACCAGAGAGCAGCATTGCTTTGCGTGATAAAAATTCATTTTAACTACAGAGAAAAGAGATGCTCTCAAGATATGATATACTTAAAGAAGTTAAAAAGAAAATTAGCATTTAAACTTGTGGTTGATTTCTTAAAGTCATTACCAAAACTGCTGGTTTATAGTCTTGGTGTTAGTAAGTTAGGTTTTATTTCAAGTGTCTCTTGTCCCTGAGTACCACTCAACCTAAAACATTGTGCTCCCATACCACACCCTGTCACATGACTGTTTTTACCTCTCAGTACTTAGAACTCATCTAAATTTCTCTTATTCACTTGTTATCTGCCTCCACACAGAATGTAAGCTTCATAAGATCTTGCTCACAGATACATCTCACAATTGGGCAAAGTTGTTACCCATTAAATACTACTGAATGAATATGTGATTTACCTCATAAATGCAACTCCTAAAGTAGGAATCTAGTCAAGATTCTATAGCATATTCTAAAGTTAGAGTTCTTACCCATGGGCTACATGCCCTGTGAAACCTCAAAAAATGCAGATTTTAGTGCCTGTGGAAGCTTTTTTGACGGAAAAAAACCTGGCTTGCACTATACTCTTAAAGAGTCCAAGTCTCAAGAAGCGCTGCTCTCTCCATGCAACCGCCAGGTCACACTCCTGCCTCTCATGCCCAGTGAGGCCACGGCCTGGGTGCTATGAGCAGATGCGGAGTGGACATCATGCTATCAATTTATATGAATGCAGGCAAACGAGTAAAAACACAATGTTATTTTAACACTTGGTACAGTTCAAAGGGGAAAAAAGTTATTGGTAATAATAACTGGAAATAATAGCAAAGATTCTAGGATTTAGCACATACATTAGTTCTCACAGATGATGTGAGCAAGTTATTTATATCAACAAATTCAATTATCCGGTCTTAGAAAGTTATTTACATCTTTAAAATGTTAAATATATTTTCTGCACTTGCTGCTCAGTGGCTACATTTTCTTATACGTTAGTTGGTACCTCGTGGGGTTCTCTGAGATCTAGACTACTGACGACTACCTTGGGGAAGCTGATTAAGCTCACCAGACATTTAAGTCATATTCTTGTCAACACTTCTCTTTTTCTTGGCTCTTTCTTGACCACTCCTTATGTGGTTCCAGTAAGCAAATGCTCTCACAAGTCATGTTCATGCTACTGACGAGACCATAGGTGGCTATCTAAAAGCTTTGAAGTCACACCTCTACCTTAAATCCTTTGGAAATAAATGTGAAGTTCTGCTTCTGATTAATTCTAAGTTTGCTGCTTTAAATATTGTTTAGGTAGGAAACAGGGAACCATAATGGATCAAAGTCCTAAAATATGTAGAAAACATACGAGTAAGGGCCAAGGCATTGCTACTGACATTACACCACATTTCCGCTTTAGTTTCTATCTTTGTCTTCATCTAGAATTTGGCTTGTTTTCTTGAATTACGTCATATACTTCTTTCTCACAATCTACCCAGAAACTGACGCACGTTTCAGTTTGGCTCTGAAGTTCTTATCTGTCCCCTCTACAATGACTCACTGGCTCACCCCTTGGTGATAGACTCTTGCTAACCTGCCAGATCCTGCCCAGTTAGAGCTACAGAACCTAGCTTCTCCTTATCTGAGCAGATGAGTATACAGAAAATACCTTTTATGAAGTCTAATCTTTAATTCTTTGACAAAGGATTTTTCCCTTTAAATTTATACCTGATAGGTAATTTCCTATCTCTCAGTCTCCTGATGTTAAAAATGATGAACTGTGAGTTAACCAAGCAGAGTTCAGATCAGAAAGCAAAAGCATCCACACAACTATGTGAACTATGGTATCTAGGAACCTGCACACCCATCCTCATCTTCAATGTCTTCCCCTCCACCCACATGCGATCAGTCCCCAAGTCTGAAATGCCTTTCAGATGTTTCCCATCGTCTAATGCTGGCTTAGGTTAGAACTTGTTGTCTCCACTGACAAGAGCCAGTCTAAGTCCCCCCACTCTTCAATCTGTCATTCAGAATTACCCCATCATAAATACAGGGTTGGGACAGCAGGCTTATAATTTTGAGTATGCAAAACACAGTTCATCCTTATATTATTATTAATTAATTACTCTATTGTATTCCATCTGAACAACCATAAACCTGCTTTTGCTCCACCCAGTATGGCATACCTTTTCCTCTTACATCTCAGCAATGGTTCCACACCATCTGTGGCATTAAGCTCTTAAAATTTGGTTCCAATCTATTTCCCCTCTCCCCTCAGTCTCATCATCCATTGCCTTTTCAGGTAACCTAAACTATGCAAGGAATGAAGATCTTCTGCAATCTGATGAATCCCAGGAAGTGACATAAACCTCAAAACTGTTGCAAAATTAATTTCCTAAGGTTCAATCTGATTATATTCTTTCTTGGCTTAAAACACACAGCTTTCATTCTTGTACTGAGAAAGATAATGTTCCATTTTTTTAACCCTGGCTACCAAGTTCCTTTGAGATGGGATACGAGCATATCGCTGCTCCATCCCAGTTCCCATTAAGGTACTGACACACTGGCTAGCTTCACAGGTTACTCCTCAAACTTGCCCCATTCTGTCTTTGCTCCACATTGTTGCTCAACCTCTTCTGACTTCTACCCATCAACTTTGCCAAATCATACTTATCTTTGAGAATCACCACAAATGTATCCTTGCCCATAAAGTCTTCTCTGATCTTCCCAGATAGAAGTGAGTAGTGCAGTCTCTGAACTCCAACAACACTGTATGCTATATAGCTAATCCTATAATAACTATATTAGACCCATGATTCTCAATGCTTGTTGTTCCTTAGAATCAGCCTAGAAGCTTTATATAAATACTGGTAACCAGACCACACCACAGACCAATTAAATCAGAAACTCTGATAGTGCAGCCTAAGTAGTATCAGATTTTTAAAACTCCCCAGAAGATTGTGAGATGAAGCCAGAATGGAGAACCACTACGTAAAAGTCACTGGCAGACTTCCTCTCTTCTCTAACGGAATGTAAGGCATTGATTGCTCTTCATAACTACCACATTACCAAACACAACAGTTCAGTAAATGTTAGAAATGGAAAGAAAAGAGTAAAAAAGAAAAAAAGATGATTTCACAGTACTTGAAAAAAAAATAACTAAACTAAAGGAAGCCTTGTTTTAATTCCTGGAAGGAATGATGAGCGTGCTATTATTTGTATCATTTGCCTTGAAAAATAATTCTCAACTACAGTAAAAAAGGAAAAATCTCATGACTAATGAAGGAATACCTTTATACTTGGGGGAAGAGAATATTTTCCATCATTCAGAAATCATATATTTCTCTATGAGGTATCATTCTAGGTACCTTTAGACACTAAAGTGTCCTCTGTAAGATATATTTTAATTAATGGGATGGGGTGAAAGGGATCTCTGCCAATCACAGGGAAGAAGAAAGAGAGGAAGTTTGAAAGAAATTCTGAAAGGGAATTCTAAACAGGTTCCTAGCTACCTATAAAATGGTGGGAAAGAGAAGAGGAGCATAAGATGGAATTTAGATAAAAGAAATCATGCTCCCACTTAATCACAGACTAAAAAAATATGAGAAACACAATAGTAAACTTGCAGGAATGTTATAATAACTCTGACAGAAGTGAAGACAAGGTTGTATGTATTTTCAACTAGTAAAGAGTTAGACAAGTTTTGAGGATTTCTATAACCTATCTGGAGTAAAGCTTTACTGAAATCATGGATTGCTATCCATTTTTTAAAATAACTGCTTTATTAAGATATAATTCACATGTCATAAAATTCACCCCTTTAAAGTATATGATTCAGTGGTTTTTAAACATTGCAGCCATATTCACCACTATTGAACTTCAAAACATTTTCATCACCCTATAAAGAAACCACACTGCCTATTAGCAGACACTCCCATCTTCCTCTTCCCTGCCCTAGGCAATCACTGTCTACTTTCTGGACATTTCATCTGGACATTTCAATAAATGGAATTATATTATATGTGGCCTTTGTGTCTACTTCTTTCTTTTAGCATACTGTTTTCAATTTCATTTTTTTATACTACCAACTAATAGTCCATTATATGGGTATACTACATTATTTATAGTCAATTATTTAGTAATAATTTATTGAGGCATACTGTTTTAGGCATTGGGAGGTCTAAAGACGAAAAAGGTCTTGTTTTCAAGAACTTTAAAAAGTTCCAAGAAGAGAAGTGGAAATTGATAAAGAGAATAATATGGATGGCAGAATGGAACCAACAAAATACAGAATTTCGAATGGAAAATGGAGCTGGGCAAGACAGGCAGGGGCTGGACGAGGAAAGCCCCCGCAGGACCGGGGCCGGCCAGGCAGGCTGGGCTTGATTCTCCAAGCACCAGGGACGCTTCCTTCAGGAATAACCTTCCCACCATTTACTTCCTTTTTTTCATCTTCCAACACCTACATGAAGAAACCCAAACCCATAAACATGCACATAAACATACACCCACACCCATCTCAACTAAATAAATGACTATGCCATTCTTCAAAGCCACCTCCATAAAGTACTCTCTGATCATCCTATCAGGAAGTAATCTTTTCCTTTTTATACCCTTTTCATAGTATTTATCATTACAATTACAATCTTCCCTACTGGTGTGTACTCTATCTACTTAAGGGCAAGGGTGGTCTCAGATCTTTCTGAAATCCAAGTAATCGTTGAATGAATCTATGGAAAATGTAATGGATTTGGTTGAGAGCAGGTATCTAGGAGGATGTGAACACAGAACAGCTGGTTTCAGGGAAGAGCTGTGAGTATGGAAGTAAAAGCATGGGACTGTGATGGGGGAAGAACACAGCTGAGAAAGGCCACAGGCAACTGGAAGTGGAGAGGTAAATGGGGGTGATAATGACCACCGAGTGCCTGCCATCTGCGAGGCCAAATGCCAATGTTTTATCACAGTTCACTTTCTCAAACCTATGAGGTCAATATTATTAGCCTCATTTAACAGAAAAAAAAAACAAGCTTGAGAGAGGTTAACATACATAAGTGGCAGAAGTAGGATTCTACAGCCTGTCTGACTGCAAAGGATGGGAGCGTTCTAACCTGCCATGCTGCGACCCTACATTTGTATTTAGGATTGCACAAATGAGCATAGACGGTTTTTATATTTGACATAAAAATGCACAAGGATGTAGCTGACTAATTATATCCTGCAACCCACTAAACCAAGTCATACTGTCAATAAGTCCTATAGTCAAAACCAATAAAATGGATACTTGATCATTGTTCTTTAAAAACACATATCCACAAAATGTCCATCATCTTGCACCCAGCAAACAAGAAGTATTTTGGAAATTACGTAAGGATCCTTTTGAATTTGAATAGAACTTTCCAAAATGTATTACAAGGCTACCTCAGACACTGCCCTGAGAGAAGTATGTTAAGACATTGCGTGACAACAGTGAAGTCTAACATTACTTCAACTGATAGAAATATAACAGAAACATGATCTTTCATAATATTTACAAATAGCAGAAAATATTTAGATGAGGATTTTTCATAATACTCAACTATAGTTTATCGTGAAATTTATCAGTATATACCATGTGTTAACAATGGCAGTATTATTAGTAAATGAAATACTGTTTTAGTGATACTATTGGGGTGGGGATAAGGATTTTATTATGTGTAGTTAATAATTACAAACAGGAAGAAAAGCTTATCTCAAAAGCCCGTCTTTCTAGCTGAAAGAGCAGGGAAAGCCTCTGCAAACACACAAGCACAAGCAGGGTCGATGTATCTACTGAATTATAAAGTGCCCCCAAATCTATGTTACTTGAAGCAAAAGTTGCAGCAGGCAAAAGAGCTCCTCAAACAATTGTTTCTTGCTTTTCAGAACTAATACAAATGATATCAAAACGTTTGAACAACTTTTACGAATTATAATGTCTATGTTGAAAGGTATGTTTTTTAAAAATATAATAGGTGCTAAATCTTTGAAATAGACAACGGAGCTATTTCTGCCTGCCTACACTTGGGAACTCACCACATGTTCAACACTTTCTGGCAGCTATACACAAAAAAAATACAAGGAAAAAAAAGAGAGAGAGAGATCATCAGAAACAGCCCACATTGAAATCAACACATTGTTTCTCATGCTTAATTTTTTTCTAAGCAGCATTATTATAATTTACATTCATAAAAATGAAATTAAAACTAATACTGATGCATGCAGCCTACTATAAAATTAAAAATTATTTATTCTTATGCTTACAGAAAAAATGAGCATCTATAGTATAGCAAAAACTTTCATGTATCAACACTCCTAAAAATAAAAAGCTAAAAATATACCATTGATTCTGAATAAGAATTTGAGTATAGCTCTTAAATAACTATATCTGTATTATTAAAATATTTCCTGAAATAGCACCCTTCTATACTTGTTGATTAAAATTGATTAAGCATACCGTTTATTTCACATGCATCTATTCCTTGAAAAAAAATTCCTGAAATAATTGTACATGACTATAAATCTCAAACATGCATAGTTTAAGAACAAAAGGTTACTAAAACAAGCAAAACGAATACATACTTGGTTTCATCCATCACTTCTACTTCTGTAGGGGCTGTGATGGGTGCATTTGAACGTCCTGCAGTAGGGTCATCTGTGTTTAACTCTCCATTTGTAGAACTTACAACCTGTAAAACCAAACAAAAAAATTATATATACACAAAGTAACAGGTTATACAATGGTAAACATAACTAAGCTTAACATATGTAATTTGAAAGTTAAAATGAGGAACATAAAACAATATGTAGTTTTTCATAAGTGAACACAGTAATAGGTCCAGCATTTTATTAAATATCCAATATTTGCTTTTCAACTTCTTTTTATCTTGAAACTTCTATCCTTTGTCTCCCCTCTGGTTTTTAAGACTAACTCCTACATTTATCTCTCTTTTATTGCTTCCCTCTTGTGTGCTCTTTTGGTACCTTGTTTCATCATGAATTATATCCCTTGCAAACTTTAGTATTGTGTCTTTTAGTGAATCTTTCATTCACTCACCCAGTGTTCAAGCCCCAAATTCAGGCGTCATTGTGATTCCTTTCTTTGACTAAAACCCATATCTAATCCATTAGCAGGTCCTGTAATATCTTCCCCAGAAACACATTCCAAATCTAATCAGTTCTCCCCTACCCTTTATTAGTAAGACTTCAGTCAAAGCCACCATTATCTCTTGTGTGAATAAGAGCAAAAACCTATTAACCGGTCTTCTGCTTTTACTTGAATCCCTTCCCTCATTAATGTATTATCTACACAACAGTCAGGGTGCTACTTTTAAGATGTAAATTAAGTTATGCATAATTCCCTGCTTAAAATTCTTCAAGTGTACCACTTCGTGTAGACTAAAGATCCATACTCTTTACACCAATTCACAAAGCCCCATCAAAGATATGAATCCTGCCTACCTCTCTGACATCATATCACTTTCTCCTTTGCTCAATAGCCTCCATCTATGTAAAATTGTAAGCTATGCCTACTTTAAGGCCTTGGCATTATCTATGCTCACTGCCTGAATTCTATTCCTGCTTATAGACTATATTCTTATCTTTTAGATTCTCAGAGAACTTCTCTAAAACAGGCCTTTCTATCATACAATTTAAAACTTCCATGCAGACACTCTCTAGCATGTTACATTCTATTTTTAACTCTTTGTATAGCATTTATCCATGTTGATATTTTCCGGATTGATTGTTTCTTGAAAACCACACCCACCTCCATTAAAATTAAGCTCTATGACAACAAGACCCTTGTGTTGTTTCCTGCTACATTTCACTACTCTAGCTGGCACAGGGTATGCACTCAAAAAACAGTTGTTAAAATAACTGAATGCATGCATAAATGCATGAATAAAATCTTAAAACAAGATAAAAACCATAGCAAAACTCCCATATCACTTCGTCCTACAAAGTCACTATACTGTACTATTTCTTGCCTTCTCCAAAATTTCTTGAAAACAAGTGTTCACTTTCCATTTCCATTTTTATAAAATCTTCCACTCACTTATACCTTAATTCCTTGCAATATGTACTCCATCCCTACACCAGAACTGTACGAGTTCTTTTGAAGTTTACCAAAGTTTCCTAGAAAATATATTCAGTGGTTTTTACTCAATCTTCATTTTCCTGTACATTTCTTATCACTTGGCACCAGCTGATGACTCTGGAGTAAGATGGGTCCAGATTCAAAACCTAGCTCTACCACTTACCAGCTATGTAACCTAGTTGGTAAGATATGATAAAGATATCCTATCTTGCTAAACCTCAGTGTTCTCAACTATGAAATGGAATACAGTAGTATCTATTTAGCAAGGCTGATATAAAGATGAAATAAAACCAATATATAAAGTACAGTGACTGGCATGTAGTAAAGAGCTCAATAAACAGTGGCCATCATTATCACTGTCAGTTTCACCCACAAGCATGGCTTCAACTATCACCTCTATGTAAACAATTCCCTGAACCTAACCAGGTTTACCACCTCAAATTCAGTATTTCTAAAACCAGAATATCATGTTTTCTTAAATGCATTTCTCTTCTTGTTTCCAATTTCTATTAAAGTCCCATCACCTTCCCAGACCGCCAGGCTCAAAATCTAAGAATAACCGATGATACTTCCCCTACCTAATATCTTTATGATTTAAAAAAAAAATTTTAAGTCTACTAGACTTAGGAGTATATTTCTAAAACTTAATTCAAAAGTTCTTATTGAGAGGCTACACATGACACATATTGTTTTAGGTACTTGGAATACCATAGTAAACAAGACAGATAAACATCCCAGCTCATGTGGACCTGATATTATAGTATAAAGAAATAAACCCCCTCTCCCAATCTTTAAGGAAAGTAACTAGAAATCAACCAGTATCTGCACTAATCCAGGCATTATGGAAGTTCAATTTCCTATAGCATACATGGAACAAGTACTTAGAAATGAATATTGCATTTGTGCCTACAGCTGAAAGCAGACAAAACTTTCCTGGTCATCTTTAGAGAGAGCCCAAGGAGAGGACAACACTCATGTCCAAGACTGCCTCTCTGCCTTGGGGGCCCCTCCTTCTTCCTTTCTGTCCTTTTACTGAGTTCTCTGTTGATTTTTTTTTATTTTTCCCTCCTTCTAAAAGCATTTAAAAGTAATTTGTTCTAATGCTCAAAGCATAATTTGGATCTTTATTCTTAATTTTTAAAAGTCAAACCCCTTGCACCAAATTGGAAAAGCACTAAAAAACAGAATTCTTATACTTTGGATTCCCCACTACCTTTAACTAGCAGAGTGTCTTGAATGCAGTAAATAATGAAGACAATTCATTGAACAATTCCCATTGCTCTTCCCTCAACATAATAGTCAACAAGTTTCTTTTCTTCCTTTCTGTTCACTGGCCTTAGAGAAATAACTGGAGGGACCCGACCTTGAATTACAGTCAGCTCCTCTAACATGGTGCCCTTTAAGCAGCGTGACTGAAAATTTAAAACTCAGGTATTCTAACTTTCCAGCAAACAGCAACTATATATATATGCATTGTAATTATATAATCTGATTTACTTCAATTCACACAATGTCATACCTAACTTTAATAAAGCTTATTTTTCTGAAATGTTTCAAATCCTATTCTACCTGGTTAACCTGACCAAACCAAGAGGAAGTAGCATCTTCCTTTATGTAATTTTTAAATGTAATTTTTCCTGGCCTTCCCTGATTCCTTAGCCCTCTTCTTATTCAAGGCCAGTATCCCTGGGTCAGAACAGGATTAATGTGGTAACAGAGTTCTCCTGTAAAGCTAGCCTACTTAACACCAGTGACTTATGCATATATCATGGCATTAAAATTGTTTTCACTTAAGCCTGACCTGTGGTGGCGCAGTGAACAAGCATCAACCTGGAACGCCAAGGTAGACAGTTCAGGACCCTGGCCTTTCCTGGTCAAGGCACATATGGGAGTTGATGCTTCCTCCTCCTCCCCCCTTCTCTTTCTCTCTCTCTCTCTCTCTCTCTCTCTCTTTCTCTCCCCCTCCTCCCTAAAATGAATAAATAAAGTCTTAATAAAAAAAAAATTTTAATCTTAAAAACAATTGTTTTCACCTAAGAAAACTAGTGGTCTTTTTGCAAAGAAATTTTACAAAAAAGAAAGACAATATTATAAATAATGTGTCACAATATTCCCGGAAACATAAGCAATCCATCAAACAAAAACAAATATACAAAATATTTTTATAAGCCAAATTAAAAGAACGACTCCATTTAAGTAACTTTCTAGAATTATAACTCAAACTAGAACATGAAAGTCTCTAAAATATTAGTATTCATTAGGCTTCCTTAATGAAAGTTTGTATAAAAATGACAGGAGCTTAGAGGTTTGACATTTCAAAAAATAATTCAGGTAACTTACAGGGTTTTTTGTTTTTGTTATCCTTAAAGAATTTTTTCCTGAAATTCCAATTCTGATAAGAAACTTAGTGCAGTTCTTATTTTAAGAAATTAAAAAAAAATAAGGCAACCAGACTGCAGAGTTACTATTAGTGTATCAGGGTTTAAGGGAAGGAGGTGGGGATCTGCCTGCAGCTATGTGTAGGAGATAAATGATTCTTCATTTAATGGCTGCCTGCCCAATCTATTTCCAAAAAACGTCATTCTCATAGATTTTGAGTACAATCAAAGTTAACACATGATATCTTTGTAGTCAATGATTTGAAAAGGCCAACTATGTACTTTCCAATATAATGAATTTATACAATTTATTACACTATCTTCCTAATATCTATTTGCATTCTTATAACCATGTTACCAAGTGCTCAGTAGAGGCTCAATATATTACCAAATCAAATCTCCATCTATCCAAAAATATATAGTAGAAATATTAAACATTATGTATTTCATTCATGAATCCACTTTTTCTAAAAGTCATCTCTAATAAACCACACAAATTAATAAGATGTACTTAAAAGAGTAATTTCCAAAGAGTTTATTTGTGCTAGGGTGCACGCGTACTATATAAAACCAACTTTCTTAGGTATTCTAAAAAATTACAGCTAGCGTTATAACTGATTTTCTTGATACTCCAACTGATGACCCAAAGGCATAGGACATTCTCAGTGTCTTTTAACAAATATAAACCAAAACAGATTTTCAGTCTAACTTTCACTTATGGAAGTATTAAGCAGAACACAATAATCTTTTAGTGTTCCTGCCTTTCAAGATGTTACTATAAATGTTACAATAAAAGAGTATCAAAATAAACTGGTAATGCTGATTTACTCCAATAACTAGACAAGGAAGTTCCTAAACTAAATTTAATGGAAATGAGCCAAAAATTACTTTTGTAATAAAAGTATGTAACTACACTAATCTCCCCTTTTCGACGGTTTTGCTTTCTACCATTTCAGTTACCACAGTCTGAAAATATTAAACGGAAAATTCCAGAAATAAACAATTCAGAAGTTTTAAATTGCTTGCCTTTCTGAGTAGCATGATAAATCTTGTGCCGTCCTATACTGTCCACCCCAGGCATGAATTAACCCTTTTTCCAGCATATCCACACTGTTTACATTATCTCCCATTTAGTCACTTAGTAGCCATCTCGATATCCCAGTTCTTGTGTTCATGTCACCCTAATTTTACTTAATAATGTCCCAAAGTACAAGAGTAGTGATGCTGGCAATTCAGACATGCCAAAGAGAAGTTGTAAACTGCTTTCTGTATGTGAAAAGGTGAGTACAGTACAATACAATATTTTAAGAGAGACCACATTCACATAACTTTTTATTACAGTATAATTGTTCTATTTTATTACTAGTTATGTTGTTATTCTTTTACTTTGCCAAAGTTATACATTACACTTAATCATAGGTCTTTATGTATAGAAAAAAATAGTATATGTAGGTTCTATATTATCATGGTTTTGAGCATCCACTGGGGGTGTTGGACTGTTTCTCCCTAAATAATGGGAACTAGTCTACTCTCCTTCTCTTGCAGATTTCAGGGCCCCAGAAAACTATGAATAGAAAGATATGATTGTATTAATCACAAATTTTTTTTCCTTGTTAGTGCCATTCCAAAGATTTGATAGAGAAAACAAACTGTTTACTTAAAATGTTTTAGAAAAGTCAGTACTAACGATTAGCATAATAAAGAACTGAGATAATCAACTATTACTCCTCTCACTTTTAACTACATTATGTTTTATTTTACTATTTCAAGATACAACTGTCTAATTCTTCTTCTGTTATCATCACCTGTTTTTTGTGTTTCTGAAGATACTCTGACTATAATATCAGGCTGCTCATCAATGCTATTCTTTTATTTTCATCAACAGCGCTGGGCTGCCCAACATGCTGGCACGTTTCGTTATTCTGCCCTTTCTTCCCCAAGTGCTCAGAGTTACATTATTCCTTAAATGCAAACCAAAGGTACAACTACAGTTTCAAATAATAAGGACATAAACTATATACCAGGTAAAGCAGTTTTTCAGTAGTTGTTGTTCTTAATACTTGTCTCCCTCCCTCTGCTTGAAATTCCCTTTCAGCTTTATAGGGTCAGGTTTTCAGCTGGCTCTGAGCTCAGTGGGGTTGTGTTAGAGATGAGCAGCACCTGCTGCCAGTGGTACCTTTTAAATCTAATTTTAGGAATGCTGATTTGCCAGGTAGAAACATCAAAAAGGGATAACTGAACCCCCCCGAACCTCCCCTTTCCCCTCAGCCCCTACATCCAACTAAGCTCTATCTCCTAATTCTCTTTCACGTCCTTTTCTTTCTCTTCATCTCTACTGTCCATCACTTTTCCTCGGCTGCAGACTTGATAGCTGTGTCCTTGCCTTAGGCTTGTCACCCTTCAATCTAACCACTAGCAACAAAAATCTTTAGAGTACACTAATATAATCAAGTTAGTCCCTATCTAATTCTTCTCATGGTTACCCAATATCCTCAGAATAGAGTCCAAATTAAATAACAAGACCCGTTAGGAGCCTTCATGACTTGCCTCTTGCCTACCTCTCAGTCTCCTTTCTCAATACACACCAGCTCGACTGAGTTTTATTCAGTCCTTCTGTATCTATGTCTTCTTAAGCTTTCTCCACTTATCGCAATGCTAATTAGCCTTCCTCACTGATGGAAAGTTCCATGAGGACAGGCATATATGTTATTCTTCCTTATATTCAAACACTCTAGCACAGTGCCTAGCCCCTAGTAGACATTTATATATACTTGCTGTATAACGACAAGCCAGCAGCTGACAGTGGTGGGTCTAAGTTTCTCGGCCATATTTATTAGCAATGAATCTAAGGGAAATAGTGAGGGGCACACTTGATTCCTCTAGTTTTTCCAAAACACGTATGAGCCAAGAACAGATTCAAAATAAAGTCTTTAGAAATCTGAATATTATTCGTAGTCTCCTGAGTGGGAAAAGTTTATTAAATGTATAGCTGTATCCTTCTGGTCAGTGAATTAACATGGTCTCCCGAAAGAGACAGCATTTGACAATGCTTTCTTTTGGCTGTACTTTTCCAGAGAGAGATAAAAATACTAGTCAAGTTTCTTAATTTGTAAAAGCAATAAATTATTCTACTAGTTAACACTGCCTAAAACCCAGCCTCTATACTAAATACTTCCTTGGAAAATTAAATTAACACAATAAAACCATGAGGTAGAAATGGTACTAACATCTCCATTTTACTGATGGATAATCTAAGTAATCAGAGGCACAGAATTTGAACTCAAATCTGACTCTGGAGCTTGTGCTCTTAGCCACAACGAAATCAACTTGATAACCTATGTCTGATCTGTAATATATATATATAATAATTTCAGAAAAACAAGGCCCTCAAATTCATACTCCATGACTCAGTTGCTACTAAAGCACATGTGACATTAAGAGTACGTGAGGTTCTTTCTGTAGGTCAAAATGGCAAGAGGTTTCATCTCAGAGCGTGTCAACTGGAACCACCTTAGCAGTTCCACACTGAGAACAATTCTCACTAGTTCCACAAAAAAGGGTGCAGTGACAGTACAAACTTCCGGCAATAAAACAAATAACTCATGGGGAGAGAATGTGCAGCATGGTGACTGCAGTAAATAATGCTGAAAGCTGCTAAGTGAATAAATCTTAGAAGTTCCCACACCAGGAAAGATATTTATAACTTTGTATGGTAACAGACTTACTGCAGTCATCTCTCAGTGTATACAAATACTAAATCATCACGCTGTACAACTGAATCTAATGTTACATGTCAATTATACCTCAATTAAAAAAAAAAGACCGATGAGGGATGGATGCCTAATGGTTCATTTTAGGTTACTGCTGATTCTGCTTTTGCATATCCTAAGTCTGCACCACACTTGATTACCGGATAGCTATCTACTCATATGGAATGTCTTCCCTGAGAAATTATTTGATGTTATGCATTTCATGTATTTATTGAGGATAATTTTTCAAGCCATTGCTTTAAACTTGTCCAAAAGTTGGTTTAATGACCATCACACAAAGAAGCTCAAGGCAACTTCTCCTCATACTTTTGTCTTGGTGAGAGGTTTTTCCCTTTTGAGAGCTACAGAACATATTGTTTCCCTTTCTTCATTCATTCAGAAGCAAATATAGTATTCAGTTATTGTTATAATAATCACATTAGCTTAGATTTTAGGCCCTTTTCTTTCCTCTTACTAGCTTTAAATTACAATTTCATTAATCCTATAAAACAAGTGCCATATTATAATTTTTTCAAAATTTGAAAGTGGATAAGATATAAATGCAGCCAATATTTTGGGTTGGGGCAAGATTCAGGCATGATCTTACTTAGGCTCCTAGTACATTTTTCATGACAGTCAAACTTGTTTAATGTCCATCATATCAGGTTAGTTAATGTTATAAAATATAATCAGGAAGTTAGTGAAAATAGAATCAAAGTATTGCTTTACCTATGTATTACTAGAAGTAAAATTAATTACTTATTGGATGTTAGAATGAAATCAGAATCTCTATACGCAGAACAGTTTTAAAGAGATGATGAGAAATGAGCAGAGTTGAAATATCTCTTTAAAAACATAGCGCATAAACTAGTGAAGTGATGAGCCAATATATCATTCACCCTTTGATGGTCCAAAAAGATCCCTCCCATATACCACCTAGGGAATCCCATAGAGCAAGAAACAGCTAAGTGCTTGTGGTAACCATACAGAGTGACAGGAAAACTTTCTACTAGTGCCTTAATTGTTGCAGATTTCCCTGAACACTCAGCAACACACTTGCTATGATACTTACAACACTTAGAAACATGTAAATGTATACAGATACAATCTATCTTGTATTATGAAAATTAAGTATAATTTGCTCAATTAAGTTTTCCAATGATATGAATGCAGACCATTAAAAATTTTACAATTCAGACAACCTTTGCCTCTGAGTCCCTCAAGCTAAATTATTCCAGAACTATTCAAATACTTTTCTTATACATGAATGAAAGCTCCAGAGACTAGAAAGTACTATAAAAATGCTTGGTTATATAATTTAAATTACCTCTAAAATTTAATGGTAAAAAAAAAATGAAAACTTAAAAGAGTTAACCAAGAACTGACTTAAAATTCAAATCAAGAAAGAAAATCTATCTCATTGATTCAATAGCTTAAATATATATATTAAAAATAGTTCAAATGGAAACATGGAGAAAAAAAATTTTAAAGGTTCTAAACTAAAATGGATTGAAATAACTTTTATAATCTCTATTATTTTAAACCAGCACTTAGATTAGCTTAAATGAACATTTTAAAAGAAGAGACTTAGTAACCTTTCCTTATTTCTACAATACACATAAAAAATAAATTTAGGGGCATGAGAGGAATAAAAATAGTAGCTATCTCTCTAAGTATAAAGAAAAGGGAAAGAAAACATCAAAAAATAAAGAGACCGCTTTAAATTTCTGTAAATATCCAGAAAATTGAGAATATTTAATAAATATTGTTCTTGAAATTATTTTATCCATCTGATATTTTCTACAAGCAGAAACAAAATGTACCATTATAAAAATTAGGGTCTTGTTTATTCAACCAATTAATCAGAAAGTACATTCTGAATATTCAGAATGAAAAAGGCTAGATATCTACTTAACTGATTGACTTAAGTTGGAAGGAGGCATGACAATGAAAGGGAAAAGATATAAAAATGTTCTGTTAAAGCTATTTAAAAAGATTGAGATTACTGTAGAAAAATCAAGTTTAACATATATTTAAAGTAATACAGTTTGTTTTTCTAAACTATTGTATGACTTACTTAAATACTGTTGCATCTACTTGCAAAAATGAACAAAGGCAAAATCTTAGCATCCCTGCTGGTCTTTCTAGACCATGTTAATTTTGCTTTTTGGTTAAATACAAAGGAACAGAATTATGGAGAGTTCAGCAACAAGTGTTCCATTAGGATATGAAATCATGCCATAAGTTCCAAAAAAGGGTTAGTTGTATAAATTTGGGAAATAATCACTCATGCAAAAGTCAGAAAATACCTGTACCGAGCCACCATGTCTGTCTGCTGCAAGGTGAGCTCTCAAATGGTGGGGATTTGCCTGCTGGGAGTCCCAAGCTGCCCTGTGGTCTGCCGACTGCCATTTATTTAATGCAAGTGGCATGGATGGAAGAAGAAAAACCCAATATGTTAAACATCTCATCCTTATAATATAGAAAACAAACTTATAAAAGGAAATCGTAAAATACCTTTACTATTCTGAGTCACAGATGCAATAATACTGCATGTGGAAAGATTTCAATTAAATTGCTGTAATTATGTAATAATCAATCATAGAAAAAAATACAATAGAATTTTAGAAGTAAAAGGATTTAGATATCACAAACTCTATCCTCTAACTTTATAAATGAAGTTAACTGGGGAGATAAAAATGATGTCCCCAAGAAAGCACTCCAAATCATATATGAGCAAACTAAAAAAACCATACTCTAAATTTTAGTAATAGAGGTCCTCATTTATTTTCTGATGAGGAATAGCTACCAAGGTAAGAAAAAATAGCTGTTCCTTAAATAGCTGTTCTTAAGATCCTAGAAAACTCTTCTCTCTTGGTTAGTACTCTGTTTCAGATTGTGAGGATAATATAAGAAAACAGAAAAGTTCTTTGAAGAGTAAAAATGCTATACAGAATACTATGAGAATACAACAATTTTTTTTAATGTAACAATCCTACATCTATGAATCCTTTGGCTTCACTGATCTCTTTTTATCTGTTTCAAATTAAAGAACCCATTTCCCTGAAATAGGCTGGTATTTCTTGATGCTTTTAGATGACTTGGCATATTGCATGGCAATAACTACAGACTAATAATCCTCCAACAGAATTAGAAAGGGTCAATTTCTATGTTTCAGGAAATGTGGGCAGCACTAATAACAAGAAAGAGAAGAGATACAATATTTTAGTTTCTATGGCACACTTGGTTCTGCATTAGGTGTTGTGCATGTGTTATCACATTTTGAGATAGTATTATCCTCATTTCACCGATGAAGAGACTGAGACGTGAAACACTTCCCTAAATCAGAGGTGACAAGTAAAGCAGAGATTCAGCTCAGGCCTACTGCTCCTCTAATAATACTACCTAGGCTCCTGTCCACAACTGCCTATGTTCTAAAGCTTTCACTGCTTTTTACTTTCTTTTTCAACCAAAGTCAAGAAAATCTTGCTGTGTAGGGCCATGTACATTAGTTGCAGGGAGCCTAAGCATATCAGTGGACAGAGCAACCTTTTCTGGGAGAAGAGATATTAAATTCAAGTTGATATAATGTATAAAAGTTCAAGCACTAGGCTCCCTAAATTAAATGATACAATGCAAAATTACATTCTCTGTAACATGGAGAATGTCATAAAAAAATCATGATCATTTTATAACGTCTTTCCACTAAAGCCTCCAAACTCATCACCAGAATTTAGCAGATTTGTAGCTTAATTAAATAAATCAGATGAGATCAAATCTAAACAGGATGGAAGATTAAAATGATGCTAAAGTTGAGACAAGTATCTAAATGTTGCCTAGTGTAGTATAACAGGCAACATTTGGGGGTATGGACCTCCACAAGGAGACAGCGAAAGCTATGCAACGTGTCCTCAGAATGAACACTGACATGCACCCAACACTTTCAGGAGCCGCTGAACTCCAACCACTGATTCTGGGTTACAAATGGTTTCTTTAGGGAAAAAAAAATTTATTTTGGAAAAAAAAATTGTTTATTTTGGGACATAACAAAGATTTTAGTCATTTAAAGAATTGACTTTTCATCTCCTTCTGGGGTTGCGAACTATGGGTTTCTCATACAACTTAAAACTGTTTGCTGCTTCACACATATTTAACCCTTTTTTTCTAGACATACGACATTTCTGTTATGATGACAGTCTGCATATCCAGGTTTCAAATTCAATGAGTAAGTTATATTATAGGATTTCCTGAAGAAAAAAAAAATGAGTCCCTACATTTAGTGCAACAAGAACTACATGAATAAAATATGGTTCCCACCCTCAGTGAGCTCACAATCTAGCTAGTAAGACATGTCTGAAACATGTAGACAAACTCTAAAATATTAAAATTTAAGTTTAATTCAACAATAAGAGTTTCATTTATCAATACCTAAGAGCTCAAGTGGAAATCTTCAGAGACCATGAATTATTGACTTTCTTCCAAAGTATGTGTGAGAAATTACCTCTGACTTATAAAACACAAACTCTACATCTTGACTTTTGAGCCATTTCTCTCTATGCACAGCATCTTATCGGAGTACTCACACTAAAAACTAGTTGTAATTCATATTTTGAATTAATTCAGATACAAGACCCTTTATTGTCTCAATTTTTCTAAGGCAAAATTCTAAAACTAAACTTTTTAAATTGACTGTACTTTAAAGAATACCGTTAAATATCTTCTAAATGTAGCATTTTATTTTGCAATAATTTTTAACAAGGTGTGTTACTTCCTATGATTTCTGATCTCTAGTTTAGCCATCACTCAAACTCTGATGAGATGAAAAAGTAAAAAAAAATAATGCACTACCCTTTTTAAAAAATACTAAAGACACTTTTTAACTCAGTGCGATAGCAAAAATTTTTATGTCAAAGATGGCTTCAATAAAACTTCTTTTTACAAAAGAGGAAAAAGTGAAAACATTGTTCAAAAATTCAACAGCCCTCAAATACCTTACCCAGGAAGTACAAACTCTTCGCTCTCAATCTTCTATGCACTGCCTAAACTTTCTCTCTGCTCCAAGCAAACTGAACTGTTCGCTATTATTCAACCTCTACATTTTTAAATGTCTGCATCATATTTTATACTGTTCACTCTCCCTAAAATGCCCTTATATTCCTTTATCTGCCTTTAAAAATTTCATTCATTCTTCAGGCTCATCTCAAAACCACCTTCTCCATAAAATCTTTATAGTCCTTGCATATTCCAATGATCTTCCATGGCACTTTATTAATATGCTTCATGTGACAGAACTAATTCTGCTTTGTAACGTATAATAGTTATTTGTGAATTTACTGTAATAATCTTGGTAACAGTAACACCAGCCATGAGAGTTGAGATTTATTGAAGACTTACTATATGCTAGGCATTAACATGCATTACTTTCTTTTTATAGATGAGAGAACTAAGGTTTTGAAGATTAAGTAATTTGCCCAGGACTAAACCTGATCCAGGTATGAAGGTATGAATGATTCAAGAGACTGAGTGAGCTCTTAGCCACTCATTACAAAACTATTTTTTTACAGGTTATATTAGTTTTCTCACTTCTGCATTTCTGCAACATATAAAATAGTAGCTTTCAAATACCAGTAACTCACTCAGTAAATGACTTATTAGTTAGAAAGATCAACATCTATTCAATTCATTCCATCAGGGCATCCAAATACTTCTAACAGAATGTCAAATGTTGCTCAAAATTATACTAATTTATACCACTAAATAATAAACTTATCATTAAACTAATATTGAAAGGAAATATATATTTTTAATCCTTAGCATGTGTCTGGATATAGTCTGTTTTATCTACTGAAGAAAAAAATGTGTATTTCATTATGTACATACATGTGTATGTAAACACTCTTACACACATGCAGCTATACATACACATATAAAACAGTCATCTAGGCATGATAAAACACCAAATACATTTAAAAATTGTCACAAGATAATACAGAAGCAAACTAAGACATTTCTTATCTAAAAGGGCTGCAAACCTGGTTTTTGGATTGTTGCATCTTATCTCTGTGTTGGTGTGCTTCTCTGTTTGATGATAGAGCAGGATCTTGCTGAACTGCCCCCACTGGAGTAGGCTACAATACAATAATAATTAGCATCAATACAGTCTATTTCAGAAGTCTTACTTAATATCATTTAGCTGTTTAAAAGAATAAAAAATAAAGAGAAGACACTGAAAGTAAGGTCTTAAAACATCATTAACAAAATATGTTGTTAAAGCTAACAGGTTAATGCAAAGAGAACATAGCTACTTTTTAAACTGTTTTCAAAATATTTAAATGTTTTATCAAGTACTTATTTTTATAACAACAAAAGACCTACTAATACTGTCATTTACTTTTTCATATCAAAAAATGAGAGTGTATTTGTTCATGTTTCTCATTTTCTTTTTTTTTTTTCTTTTTTTTTTTTTTGCATTTTCTTTTGCATTTTTCTGAAGCTGGAAACAGGGAGAGACAGTCAGACAGACTCCTGCATGCGCCCGACCGGGATCCACCCGGCACGCCCACCAGGGGCGACGCTCTGCCCACCAGGGGGCGATGCTCTGCCCATCCTGGGCTTCGCCATGTTGCGACCAGAGCCACTCTAGCGCCTGGGGCAGAGGCCAAGGAGCCATCCCCAGCGCCCGGGCCATCTTTGCTCCAATGGAGCCTTGGCTGCGGGAGGGGAAGAGAGAGACAGAGAGGAAGGTGCGGGGAGGGGTGGAGAAGCAAATGGGCGCTTCTCCTGTGTGCCCTGGCCAGGAATCGAACCTGGGTCCTCCGCACGCTAGGCCGACGCTCTACCACTGAGCCAACCGGCCAGGGCCATGTTTCTCATTTTCAAAGCTAATGTATAAAGAGAATAAATTACTTTTTTAAGACGAGGGGAACAATTTTTTAAATAAGCTAACAGAATTACTTATTGTTACTCAAAGAGGCTTTAAAATTTTTTAATTTTTAATACAATTAAAACTATAAATACTTAAATAGAAGTTTATTTAGATTTGCATCATAAATTCCAGATATATTCAAATCACTTTGGATTTAAGAAAAATATAGATAAATGCTTAAGTCAATTGTTCAAAACACTTGAATCTGACAGTTTAGTGGTTCCAAATATGGATAAAAATTCGCTAACAGTGAACCACAATTTAAAAAAGAACTTGTATACATTCTTAACTTATTAAAAGACTAGTGAGAATAAATATTTTACCTTTTAGAACTCGTTTTTTCAAGGAAAGAAATAATAATGTGTCTCCTAAGTGATGAGCAATGATCTTACAGTTATAATGAAGATAACTTTTTAAGTTATGAAAACTTAGGTACAGTTTTAAAACCTAAACATGCTTCAAGTACCAATCTATTCCCACAGATAACTTAAAACTGCTAGATTAAAACATATCTGTAAATTATAAATGCTTTCTTTAGCAAAGTAACTGAAAAAATTATTTTTTTAAACAAAATTTTTATTGTTTACAATTATTTACTTAGCATTACTTCCTAGAAATGAGATTACTGTGGCAAAAGTAAAAACAAAATTTAAGGCTCTTGACACACAGTGCCAATTTGCTTTCTGGAAATGTTATAATTTGTGTTTCTATCGATGAGGTCCATTTCTCTTCCTAGTCATAGTCATAATACGCTATTATAAATTTTCATCTTTACCAATTTAACAAGAAAAATTATATTTTGTTATTGAATCCTTTTATATTCCTTTTTAATTGAATTTATTTGGGGTGACATTGGTAAATAATCATACCGGTTTCAGGTATACAACTCCATAACACATCAACTATACACTGCATTGTACACAAATGTTTTGAAAGATGGCTGAAGTAAACAAAAGTAAAAAACCAACTGATATGTTAAAGTACTCACCAGAATATTGTACCAATAAAAGTATATTCCACATTAAGAATTAAATCAGGAATGAAAAGTTCAAAATAATTTATCACTCTAGAAAGCAGAGTTCAAATGTAGGGATTTCACAAAATTCAAAGAATAATATTAGTACTGTGTTACTGGAAATAGCTCTAAAAAAATAAGTTGAACCCTTTTTCAAAAAGTATTTGTTCTCAAACTTTTACCATTGAAGGATCTATAATGTGGAAAAGAAGCATGATAAGGTCTTTTATTATATAGCACAGAGTACTCACCAACTGTTTGCCAATCCAGTCATATTCATAATCAAACATATATCCTTTTCGATCAAACAAGTCAGTAAAAAGCTTTCTTAGGTAATCATAGTCTGGTTTTTCAAAAAAATCTAGCCTTCTTACATAACGAAGATATGTTGCCATTTCTTCTAGAAAGGAAATAAATGTTATTCTTATTATATGTTTCTATATTAATTATTTTCTATACTAATTAATAATAAAAGTATTTAAATGTCTAAAAGCACACAGAATTATAAAAACAAAAAAGGAAAATTCTGTTGCAATTTAAAAGTTTATAAATTTAAAATTAAAAAATTTTAAAAGGGAAAAGTAGGAAGGAAATAAGTGCAAAACAGAAATGAGGTTTAATTTAACAGATGACTATTTTTGCTTCATTTCATTAAGAAAGACTAAAATTTTTATTTTACAATTATTTAAATAAAAACTTGGTATCATAGGTTGAATTAACAACTTAATGCATAATTATTTAATCGCAGAGCAATTAAATACTCAGCTCACAAATTTAAAAATTTTTTAAATATTGATAAGAATTGATTTATATATGAAAGTATAGGCCCTGGCCGGTTTGGTCAATAGATAGAGCATTAGCCCAGGTTCAATCCCCAGTCAGGACACACATGAGAAGCGACCATCTATTTCTCTTCCCCTCCCTCTCCTCCTCCCACAGTCAGTGGCTTGATTGGTTTGCGCTCCAGCCTCAGGCGCTGAGAATAATTTGGTTGATTTGAGCATCAGCCCCAGACAAGGGTGGCCAGGTGGATTCGGGTAGGGCCGCATGTGGGGTCTGTCTCTCTATCTTCACTCCTCTCACTTAAAAAAATAATAGCCTGACCTGTGGTGGCGCAGTGGATAAAGCGTCGACCTGGAAATGCTGAGGTCGCCGGTTCGAAACCCTGGGCTTGCCTGGTCAAGGCACATATGGGAGTTGATGCTTCTAGCTCCTCCCCCCTTCTCTCTCTCTGTCTCACTCTCCTCTCTCTCCCTCTCTCTCTCCTCTCTAAAAATGAATAAATAAAAAATTAAAAAAAAAGAAGACCCTTAATTAAAAAAATAATAATAATAAAAGTTTTAAAATAAATATAAGAAAGTATATGCACTGGCCTCCTGGATTCCTTTAGACCAGTGACACAAACTAACTGACCATAATCTTGGCTATGGGTAGTATTTAATCCAATTGATCTAGCAGAATAAATCTAAAACATATCTCAAAAATAGAACATTCAAGCTCAGTTTAATTCTTCTTTTAATTTCTGGTCATATAATTAACAATCATGCATGCCATTAAAATTTCCAAATGCACTATATATATATATATATATAAAAGGTTATACTTTCGGCCCTGGCTGGATGGCTCAGTGGTAGAGTGTCAGCCTGGTGTGTGGGAGTCTCAGGTTCGATTCCCGGCCAGGGCACACAGGAGAAGCGCCCATCTGCTTCTCCACTCCTCCCCCTTTCCTTCCTCTCTGTTTCTCTCTTCCCCTCCAGCAGCCAAGGCTCCACTGGAGCAAAGTTTGCCCGGGCGCTGAGGATGGCTCTGTGGCCTCTGCCTCAGGCGCTAGAATGGCTATGGTTGCAACCGAGCAACAACCCAGATGGGCAGAGCATCGCCCCCTAGTGGGCTTGCCGGGTAGATCCCAGTCAGGCGCATGCGGGAGTCTGTCTGACTGCCTCCCCGTTTCCAAATCCAGAAAAATACAAAAAAAAAAAAAAAAAGAAAGGTTATACTTTCCAGAATTAAAAAGCCATGAAAATCACTAGACAAAATGGTGAGCAAGACAGTGCTGCACTATGAGAGCACAAAAAAAGTCACTGTAATACAAGATGGCAGGTTACACCTAGCTGCTTTCTGCTTTTCTGATCCAAATCACTCACTGTAGCCAATAAGAATAGAATCACACACAGTCCAACAGGCAATGAGAGTGACACCTGGTGACCTTCCTGACATGGTGAACCTCACTATTACACATTTTTTTAATTATTAATTTTAGTGAGAGATGAGGATGCAAGAGAGACAGGAAGCCCTAGCTAGATAGCGCAGTTAGTTAGAGCATCGTCCTGAAGCACAGAAAGATACAGGAACATTGATCTGTTCCTGAGTGAGTGCTGACCAGGGATCAAACCGGCAACCTATGTGCTTCAGGACAACGCTCTAACCAACCAAGCTAACTGGCCGGACACTATTCCACTTTCTAGCTAATTATATGGCTAATTTACTTTGGCATCAACATTTTTCCAGCAGAAATTTGTAACTTCTCTACACTTGAACTGCTAGTACTATTAACCAATATTGTTTTGAATCCTCTAGTTTTAGATTAAGAAAGAAAAACCTATAATTAAAGTTTGCTGACAATGAATAATATAGCAAACTTGAGAAAGAGCTACCAGAGATTATACTTTTATTATTACAATAATAATGCCAGCATTACAAAGAGAACCTGTGAATATCAAAATGAGACATAAATTCAGTCTTCTATATTCAAATTTAGTTCTCTTTTCACTCAATGTTATTGCACAATCACAGCAGGTATTTTAAACATTAGCAATGCATTCTTCTTTTTTAATTCTTATTTCTTAATTGATTTTGAAATCTTAAATAAATTTCTGTTGGTTTGAGTTGCGAAAATCTACATGAAAGCTAAACTATTTTCACAAAGTTCCCCA